>NW_006399787.1:468638-525982 GCF_000299155.1 Elephantulus edwardii | reverse complement strand
GCAGATTGTTAACAGATCTTCCACCAATCCTGATGCCACAATTCTCCTCACAGAGCCCAGCTTCTCAGATAATCTGCTCTGCATACATGTTGAAAAGGTATGGAGACAGGATGCATATAGATATAGATAATATAGATATAGATGGTATAGAGATAGATGATTGATAGAGATAGAAATAGCTGAACCTTCAGTGGGTTTTCAGAGGCAGTAAATTGCGTGGAGGGAGATTACCCATCCTTCTTCTATGGAGCAGCTGGTGGATTTGAGCCACATGCCTTTGGAATTGCAGAAAGTATTTCTGGAGGCATAATGATTGAATGCTGGGCTCTGACTTAAAGGTGAACAGTTCAAACTTATTATTAGCTCTTCAAAAGAAAAGGTTTAGCTATCTACTTCCATAAAGATTGCAGCCTAGGAAAACTTTTGAATGGTACTTGGAAACAGTAAGATTTGAGAGGAGTCCCTGGTAGATGTAAGGAAGCTTACAGCTCTCTGGTAGACAAAATGTTGGGTGTTTGAATCCATCCAGAGGAACTTTAGAAGAGAGGACTGATGTTCCACATCAGAAAAAGTAACCGTGGAAAGTTCCTATGGACGTTGTGGATGACAGTTTTCTAGTGACACACATGAGTGGCCATGAGCTGATGTCAACTGGTAATATTTGAAAACTACTAGACATATATTCAGAGTAAAATTTCAGGTAAAATATTGGTTCAAAAATGGCAAGATTTTGTTAAAAGACAAAGTTCAGCCTAGTGTCTGTGGTTTCCCAAGAAGTAACCTGGCTTCTAATCCTAATATCCGAGTGACAGGGAATGTCTACAGGTGCCCTAATCTATTATTCTCTTTGTGTGATCTCAGCTGGCTGCCAAGCTATTATACCTTTAGGGTAGAGTTTAAGAATCCACCTGCAACATGCTTGATATGACTATGGATACAAAAGAAAACAATGATTTTTATATTCCAGAGGTTGAAGGACTCCCAAGTTCCATCACCCACGGTCATAAGCTCTGTTGGTGACATCTCTTCTTTCTTTGAAGAATAAACCTTGGGGAAATTTGGAAAAAGAATATAAATCATCTTTTCATACTATTTAGACCATTGCTTGCCTAATGGGACATATAATGTGATGAAATTGCCACCTGGTGGTTGAGATATGGGACAGTTCTCAAGGGTATAATTATACAGACTGTTATTTAATATTTTAACCATACCTACTCGGAAAGCATGCCTTTAGAGTTAGTTAATGTTATGATTAGCTGTCGATTGGAACTGAGATTTTTGACACATTTAAAATGGCAGAACAACAAATGACTAGAATTAAGGGGGGAAAGCCCAGTCACTTGGGTTTTAAAGAAAAATTCATCATGATGCAGGCATTCAGTGTACAGAATAAAGTGTGCCTGAAAGACTGACAGGAAAGGTGATAAAATAAAATCTTAGGGTTAAAAATAGTTGGCACATACATACATTTAAAAATTAAACAGAAGGAAAATGTAGTATTGTATGAAGTACGAAAACGATATGTTGTTGTTGTTAAGTGCTGTCGAGTCACTTGTGACTCATAACGACCCTATGTACAACAGCCCTAAACTCTTCTCTGTCCTGTGCCAATTGCACTGTCTCTGACACTTCCATCCTGATTATCCCAGTCACTGAATCAATCCACCTCATAGAGGGCCTTCCTCTCCTGCGCTGTCCCTCCATCCTCCCAAGCATGATGTCCTTCTCCAAGGACTGGTCTCTCCTTACATCATGTCCAAAGTATGTTAGACAGAGCCTCAGAATCCTTGCCTCCAAGGAGCCGCCTGGTTTAGCCCTTTCCAGGATGAATCTGTTTGTTTTCCTAGCAGTCCATGGTGCTCTCAATACTCTTCTCCAGCACCACAATTCAAAGGCATCAATTCCCCTTCTATCCTCCCTGGTCATTGTCCAACTCTCTGATGCATAACAAGTGATTCCAAAGACCATGGCCTGTATCAGACACACCTTGGTCTACAGAGAGAATGATACAGTATGTGGAAATTGTTGCTGCTCTCATTGTTGTGTACATTGTTTCAGAACCGACCCATAGCTGATCCTTGAGAGGGTTTTCAAAGGCAGTTAATCTCATGGGAGGATGTTGCACATCCTTCTCCCATGGACCAGCTGGTGGCCTGGAACCATGTGCCTTCGGGATTGCAGCACAGCTTCTTGCCACTGGGCCACCAGAGCTCCAATTAGGTGAAGTTACTAGACAGTTGAATACATTTTTAAAAGATATGCATTTATAAATTTATTTAATATAATACTATTTTGTGTTGTTATGTGCCATCAGATTGCTTGCAACTCATAGTGACCCTATGCACAACAGCTCTGAGCCCTGCTCTATCCTGAGCCAACTTTATTGTCTCTGACACGCCTACCCCCGTGACTTCAGTCACTGAATTGATCCATCTCATGGAGGGTCTTCCTCTCTTGCACTGTCCCTCCACATTCCCAAGCATAATGTCCCTCTCCAAGGGCTAGTCCCTCCTTGCAACATGCCCGTAATGTATCATATAGAGTTTCAGAATCTTTGCTTCCGAGGAGTAGCCTGGTTTTACCCTCTCCAGGATGAACCTGATTGTTCTCCTAGCAGTCCATGGTACAGTCAGTACTCTTCTCCAGTACCACTGCTCAAAGGCATCAGTTCTCGTTCTATCATCCCTAATCATTGTCCAGCTTTCTGTTGCATAGCAAGTAATTACGAAGACCATGGGCTGGATCAGACACACCTTAGCCTCATATAATATTAAATATATGACATATATGATAATGTTATTTATAATAATCTTACACGTGATATGTTATTGTGGTATTTGCTGTTAAGTCAGAACAAACTCATAGTTGATCTCCAGTGGGTTTTCAGAGGCTGTAAATCACATGGGGAGCTCCCATTTTTTTTCCCACCGAGCTTCTGGTGGATTCAAACTGTGTGCTTTTGAGACTGCAACACAACTTCTTGCTGCTAGCCCACCAGAGCTTCCTATATATGTTGTTGTTGTTGGGTGCCCATGAGTCGTAGATGACTCATAGTGACCCTATGAATGAAACAGCTGACCACTTGTATAACTTTTATCGTTTCTCCATATTCATAGAGTTTTCTGAGGCAAACTATTTCAGAAGTGGATGCCACTTCTGCTTCCAATCTTGTTTTAATCGGGGAGCTTTACCAAACACTGTCCACCATATGTAACCATTATCGCATTAGACACATCAGTGTCACAGTGTTCAGCTGCACAGCAACCACAAGTTACCTCTGTGTGCCAGATGAATAGAGAGGTGCTACAACACTTAGAAGAATGTTTGACCCAAAATAGTATATAATATATAATTACATGTTAAAATACGCTTGGTTTGCTTCTGTACATAATGTTTTCAAGGTCCATTATCTACGAAGTGATTGACCAGGGCTTTTTCCTGGTCTGTCTGTGTCTGGAAACTGAAACCCATTCACTGTGGGCAAAGCTTCTGGTGTTTGAAGTACTGGTGACACAACTTCTAATATTACAGCAACATGCAAGACACCACAGACAAACTTACAGGCAATGGGCCCTATGAACACTAGCAGAGCATTTTGTCTGCTAGTGCAGAGGATTAGCCCCTCTGGTTAGAAGGCACTCAGAATAACACTGGGAAGAGCTGCCTCCTCAGAACTGAGTCTACCTGAGGATATGGATGGAACAGTGTTTTCAGTTAATGAAGGATCCTCACGCCCTGATGGGGTTTGAATGAAAATTAGAAATAACAATTCAGCAAGCTTATTATTGATAAATAACGAAACATGGTACAAAGTGTGAAGCTAGAAAAACTGAACATTTTAAAATATGAAAATGAACACATAAAGTTCACTATCTTAGGTGCTGCTAGTGAGCTGAAATGGAGGGATACTGGTCAATTGAATTAGATAATAACCTTTATTGACTGTACTGGGAATGACAAATTGAAGAATGGAGCCACATTGATCTCACACATATGGGCAATCTGTGTGTTTTGCAGTGTGTCTCTGGTTTTGTTTTGATTGATGATATTAAGTTTCTCTGTAATTTCTTTCCACTGATAATTCCTGTGTGTTTCACACATATATAGCTATCACTTATGGTATTGAAAAATAGTATTTGTAATGAATAGTTGGGTGGTCTTGCAAAATTTTCCATTCTGATTTCCAGCATTGTTTGTATCACCAACATCACGTTTTCCAGGCTTTAATTTTTTCTTCTTTGTTTCCAACTTTGTACTTCAATCACTAGTAATTATCAGTGTGTCTTGACTACATACTTAATAATGTTGGTAAAAATCTTTAATTTCTTCATCTATGATGTTAGTGATTGGTACTTAAACTTGAAAAACTCAGCTCGTTGCTGTTGAGCTGGAACCCACTTTTAGCTCACCATTCGTTGAATTTCAAAGCTGTAAATCACTACCTTTCTTCCTCCACAGCCGCAAGTGAATTTGAACCACCAGAGGGCCACAGTACAATTCCCCAAGGATTGAGCCACCAGCATTTTCAACAGTAGTTCTTTGAATTGGTTTTTCTTGTAAGTTTTATTGATAGGTTCCTGTTATGAACAATATTTTTATCTCAGGAGAGATTTTGTAATGTTCTTTTGGCCAATGAATGTGAAACTGTTCCTTTTAAGCCTGTTATTCCCAGATGAATAGATCATATAATATGATTGAAAATGATTGACAATCGTTCCTTTTGACTAATTAATGATTATTGTAGTTACGTACCCCTGATTCAGAACTGATGTACAGCTGACCCTTCTGTGGGTTTTCAGAGGCAGTAATTTTATGAGAAGAGATAGCGTATCTTTTGCCATGGAGCATCATATGGATTTGAACTGCCTGTTTCTGAGTTGGCAATGCAACTCTTTGCCACTGAGTTACCAAATGGCTAGGCTATCCATAGTTAAGAGTGATTTTGTTTTTGTTTTTAACACCTTCTGTTTTTTTTATGCCTCAAGGATTAATAACTCACACATTCTATGTTCTCATTATTGAAAGATGTTTACAGCTATTTCTTTTCATTTTGAGTACATCAGCTAATGATGGTTGTGGAAGATTTATATTATTAAGATTTGTTGAGTTAGTGGTTGATGGTTTGAACCCACTAGCCACTTCCTGGGAGAAAGATGAGTTGTTTTTCAGTGCCATCAAATCATCTATGACTCATAGTGACCCTATGAACAATGGCTCTGAACCTTGCCCTATCCTGAGCCAATCTCATTGTCTCCAACACACCAACACCTCAATCACTGATTCAGTCCATCTCATCCAGTGTCTTCCTCTCCTGTTCTGTCCCTCCATGCTTGCGAGCATGATGTTCCTCTCCAAGGTCTTGTCACTCCTAGAAATATGCCCAAATTTTGTGAGATAGGGTCACAAAACCCTTGCCTCTGAGGAGAAGCTGGTTTCACCCTCTCCTGGATAGACCTGTTCTCTTGGCAGTGCACGGTATGTTCAAGATCCTTCTCCAGCACCACAACTCAAAGGTATTGATTCCTTTTCTATCATTCTTACTTATTGTCCAACTCTCAGATGCATAGCAAGCAATTGAGAAGACCGTGTCCTGAATCAGGTGCTCTGTAGTCTCTAGACTGACATCCTTGCTCTTTAGCCCTCTGGAGTGATCCTTGACAGCAGATTTTCCCAGTGCATCTCATCTTTCGATTTCCTGATTGCTTGTGCCAAGAGTGTGGATTGTGGATCCGAGCAAGATGAAATTGTTACTAATCTTGAACTTTTCTTCATCTATCCTGATACTGCCTGTTGCCCAGTGGTGAAGATTTCTGTTTTCTTGATGTTGAGATGCAACTCAGTAAGCACTTCAAGCCATTTTTGTGGTGAGCAAAATTGTGTCATCTGTGTAATGCAGGTTGAGTCTTCCTTCAATGCTGATGCCACATTAAGTGCAGCCTCCTGATGATCCGGACTGATCATTCTTGAGAATGATCTGTTCCTTATACTGATTGAAAATGTAAGGAGAAAGGATACATCACTGACACGCTCCTTTGTTTTTAAACTGTGCAGTGTTCCCTTCCTCTGTGGTATATAGTTTTTGCATGAGCACAATCAAATGTTCTGGGATTTCTCGTCTTCTCAGTTTTGGCCACACACAGTTTATTGTGATTCTCACAGTCAATTGCCTTTGCATAATGGATAAAATACAAATAGACATCTTTCTGGTAGTTTTTACTTTCAGCCATTTTCCTTCTGACATCAGTAATCAAGTCCCTAGTGCCATAGCCTCTTCTAAACGCAGCTTATATTTTTGACAGTTCTCTGTCAATGTACTGTCTAGTAATTTTTGGGTAATCGTCAGCAACATTTTGCTTATAGTAGTGATATTGTTCAATCATTTCTGTATTCTGTTGGATCACCTCTTTGGAGAATGGGAATGAATATGGATCACTTTGAGTCCTATGGCCAGGTAGCTGCCCTCCCAGTTTCTTGGCAAAACTTAGTGAGCACATCCTGGATGGACTGTATTGATTTGTTGAAATATGTTAATTGGTATTCCATCAATTCCTTGCACCTTGTTTTTTTTCCCAATTCCTTCAGACCAGCTTGAACTTCTTCCTTTATTACCATTGGATCTTGCTTACATGCTACTTCATGAAATGGTTCTATGTTGGCCAATTATTTTTAGTAAAATGATTCTATGTATTCCTTCCATCTTCTTTTGATGCTTCTTGGATAATTCAATATTTTGTCCATAGTATCTTTAAGTATTTTAACTCAAGGCTTGAATTTGCTCTTCAGTTCCTTCAGTTTGAGAATTGCCAAGTGAATTCTTCTCTTTTTATTTTCTGACTTTAGATCTTTGAATATTTCATTATAATACTTTTCTTTGTCTTCATATGCTGCCCTTCGTTGAACTCTTTAACTTCCTGATTACTTCCCTTTGCTTTGGCTCCTTGGTATTACAGTGCAATATTGAGAGTCTCTTCTGTTATCCATGTTGGTCTTTTCTTCCTCCACTGTCTTCGTAACGACCTTTTGCTTTCTTCATTAGGCATTCTTGGTATCATCCCACAGCTCATCTCGTCTTCTATCATTAGTGTTCAGTGCTTCAAACCTGTTCCTGAAATGGTTAAAGCCACAGAGCTGCAGTACCCAGATGAATGAAGGATAACTGAACAGAGAGGCCCACAAAGCCTCCGCTCTTAGGCCCTGAAAGAAGCAGCAGCCTCTTTATTTAAAGATTGATAGCCTTGCAAACCCCATGGAGTAACACTGTGAGTATGAATCAACATGGCACTAGGTAGATTTTAATCTACTTTGAAGAAGTTGCTCTCTCTTAGATATATTTTGAATGCTTTCAAACCTGAGGGACTTATTTTCAGGTATTATTTCAGACAACATTCAATGGCTACTCATACATCTTTCACTGAATTTTATTTTTTAAATTGTCTGGTTCTTCTTTTTAATTTATATTAGCCTGAAAACTCCATTGAAACCTGTCTATTATGGGTGACAATGTTGTTATTTGAAATACTCGTGATATCCAGAAACACACGTCTTCCATGTACAACAAACTGATATTAGCTGCTGCTGCTGTTGTTAGACAAGTGGTGGAAAATATGTGCTATTATGTGAAAGTTTATGAATAGCAAATCCCTTAGTTGAGTTAATGTAGCTTTCAATAGGCTTCAGAGCAAACTTAAGACAATCAGGGAGTAGACCCATTAGTAAAATGGAATTGCAATGGGAGCAGCATTCATAAATATTTGGATGATTGCAGCTAACATCACCAAAGCATATGAGATAGAGCCTCAAAATCCTTGCCTCCAAGGAGCAGCTTTCTTCCACCCTCTCCAGGGCAGGCCTGTTAGTTGTCTTGGCAGTCGACAGTATGCTCAATACTCGTCCTGTACCACAACTCAAAGGCATCAATTCTTTTTTTGGTCCTCTTTGGTCATTGTCCAACTCTCTGATGCATAACAGGTAATTGCAAAGACTATGACCTGGATCAGTTGCACTTTAATCTCTATGCTAACATCATTGCCTTTTAACACTCTGGAGATGTCCTTGTCAACTGATTGTTCCAATATAATTCTTCTTTTGATTCTCTGACTGCTGGTGTAAAGAGTGTTGATTGTGGAGCCAAGGAAACTGATATTGTTAACAATCTCAATTTCTTCTCCATCCATCATGATGATGCCAATGGGCCCAGTGGTAAGAATCTTTGTTTTCTTCATGTGGAGTTTTAATCCATATTGCAAACTATAATCCTTAACCATGTGCAGCAAATACTTCAGGCCCTCAGTTTCAACAAGCAAAGTTGTATCATCTGCATAACATAAGCTGTTGACTGATGAGCCTTCTTCCAATCCTGAAGTCACATTCCTCCTCATAAAGTTCAGCCACCTCGATGATTTTATTCACACACAGATTGCAGAGGTATAGAGATAGGATGCATTCCTGACACTCCTTTCCTAATTTTGAATCGTGCATTGTTCTATTTTGGCAACTGTCTCCTGACTCAAGTATAGGTTTTATGTCACAATTAGGTTGCATAATCAGGCATTCTGGGATTCCCATTCTTCTCAAGGTTAGCCACAATTTGTTGTGATGTACACAGTCAAATGTCTTTGTATAGTCAATGAAACACAGTCATTACTCTAGTACTCTTTGATTTCTGCCAAGAGCCATCTGATATTGGCAATAAGGTTCTCTAGTACCACAACCTCTTTTAAACCCAGCTTGTATTTCTGGCTGTTCTCTGTCAATGCACAGTTCCACTAGTTCTGGATTATCTTCTGCAGGATTTTGCTAGTATGTGATGTTAGCAATATTGTTTAATAATTTCTACACTTCATCAGGTTACCATTTATTTTTGGAATGGAAATAAATATAACTCTCCCGAGTGCCTCTTGGAAGAAAGGATGATAAAGATTTTTCTCACACACTTTGGACATGTTGCTAGGAGAAACTATCTTTTGGAGAAGGATACCATGCTTGAAAAGGGGGGGTGACAATGAAGACCCTCCACCAGGTGGATTGACACAATGACTGCAGCAATGCTCTTGATTGTGTCTGAGATAGTGAGGTTGGCATAGGATAGGACATTGTTCTGATCTGTTCTGTCACTTTGAGTTGTTCTTGACACAACAACACTTAACAACAACAACTAATTATGGGCTTTTCACAAATCACTTAATCCTTGTGCTTTTAATTTACTCACCTGGAAAATGAAGGTAATCATCATCATCATCATCATCATCATCATCATCTCTAAGCTTGAAGTACTGAAGAGCAATGGTGTCTCTCTGGAGACTAAGGTGCATCTGATACAGGCCATGGTCTTCACAATCACTTGTTATGCATCAGAGAGTTGGACAATGACCAAGGAGGATAGAAGGAGAATTGATGCCTTTGAGCTGTGGTGCTGGAGTAGAGTATTGAGAATACCATGGACTGCTAGGAAAATAAACAGATTCATCCTGGAAAGGGTTAAACCGGGTGGGTCCTTGGAGGCAAGGGTTCTGAGGCTCTGTCTAACATACTTTGGACATGTTGTGAGGAGAGACCAGTCCCTGGAGAGGGACATCATGCTTGGGAGGGTGGAGGGATGGCGCAGGAGAGGAAGGCCCTCTATGAGGTGGATTGATTCAGTGATTGGGATAATTGGGATGGGAGTGTCAGAGACAGTGTGATTGGCACAGGACAGAGCAGAGTTTAGGGCTGTTGTACATAGGGTCGCTATGAGTCGCAAGCGACTCGACGGCACATAACAACAACAACAATAATAATAATACTAAAATAATAAACAACTATATCAAAATTTCTTGTTGAGATTAAATTTATTAATATATGTCAAATCCATAAAATAGGACAGACACAGAATAGGTTGTGTATTAGTGCTAATTATTAATTATTAAAGTATATAATGTTATAGAGAAATTTCCATTTGTTAAGCATTTTTAAAATAGGAAAAGTTAATAACTGGGGAAAAAGATATCTATTCCTTTATTATCAACTAATGGCAACATATATCTTTGAACTTCCCCTCTCCCTCTCCTTTACTACTAGGAAATGAAAAGCTACATTTACTGCACAGCCATACAATCTGCACCTTTGTACCTTGCTGGATTTGTTGCTGTTATGTGCCATTGAGTCAACTATGACTCCTAGTGACCCTGTGGACAATAGCTCTGACCTCTGCCCTATCCTAAGCCAATCTCACTGCCTCCAACGCACCTACCCCATTACCCAAATTTCTGGGATAACAAGTACACAATTATTTAAAACTCTTTTCAAGGTCAATAAGTGACAGAAAATTGTGTCTATACATGTGTGAGTGTATATCTGTGTGTGTTCATACATTGCAAAAATGTACAAGGTTAAACATGCTTAAATGTTTATCTCTCTTAATAGGAAGACAACTTCTTTTGTTTAGACAAATTATATTGTTAATTTTCGAGTTGGTTCTGAATCATTATGATTTTATATACAACATTACCCAGTCTTGCACCATATTCATAATCATTCCTATGTGTGACCTATTTTTTTCAGCTACTATGTTCATCAATTTACCAAGTATGATGTCTTTATCTTGGGACTGATCTCTACTATTTACAAGCCTAAAGTACATGAGATAAAGTCTTTCCATCCTCCTATCTAAGGAGAATTCTGGCTGTATTATCACTCAAACACATTTACTCCTTTTATATTCTATACCATTACCTGTGTGAAAATGAGATGTTTTCCAGGAATAAACAACCAATTGAAACATTACTGAAAATAATACCTATTATTTAAATAACTGAAAGTCTTCTCAAATTTTCTATAGACTATGATAAAGATTCAGTAGTTCTTTGTACTCTATTGATACCACTTTCCTCCTACCATGACCTGAATCCATCACTGATTAGCAAGTAGCCCTCACCACTAGACCAAGAGGAAATGTCATAATAGATAGAGAAACGATTGAAGTTGTCAAATTATTTAATTTTACTTGGCTCAATAATCAACATCTATTGTAGCAGCAGTCAAGAAAGAAAAATATGTGTTGGGGAAGTCTGCTATCAGTGTTCTAAAGAACATCAGTTCAAAGATTAAGGTACACTTGTGCCAAATTATGGTCTTTTAAATTGCTTCCTTTGCATCTGTAAGTTGAACAATGAATAAAGAAGAATGAAGGAAAATTGGTGCTTTTTAAAGAAACAGTGTTGATGTAGAGTATTGAATATCTCATGGACTGTGAAAAGAATGGACTATCCTGAAGGAAGTGTGATTAGAGTGCTCCTCAGAGGCAAGAATGTTGGCACTCTGTCTCACATGTTGTTACATTGTTATGTGCTGTCGAGTCGTTTGCGACTCATAGCGACCCTATGTACAACAGCCCTAAACCCTGCTCTATCCTGTGCCAATCTCATTGCCTCTGACACACCCATCTCGATTACCCCAGTCACTGAATCAATCCACCTCATAGAGGGTCTTCCCCTCCTGAGCTGTCCCTCTACTCTACCCAGCATGATGTCCCTCTCTAAAGACCGGTCTCTCCTTACAACATGTCCAAATTATGTCAGACAAAGCCCCAGAATCTGTGCCTCCAAGGAGCAGTCTGGTTTAACCCTCTCTAGGATGAATCTGTTTGTTTTATTGGCAGTCCATGGTACATTCAATACTCTTCTCCAGCACCACTGCTCAAAGGCATCAATTCTCCTTCTATCCTCCCTAGACATTGTCCAACTCTCTGATGCATAACAACTGATTGCAAAAAACCATGGCCTGTATCAGGCGCACCTTAGTCTCCAGAGAGACACTGTTGCTCTTGAGTACTTTAGAGATGTCCCTAACCACAGACTTTCCCATCGCAATACATTTTTTTATTTCCTGGCTACTGGTGCCAAGAGTGTTGACTGTGGAGCTGGGCAAACTGAAGCTGTGAACAATCTCAATCTCTTCGCCATCCATCCTGATGCTACCGATTGGTCCGGTGGTGAGAATTTTTGTCTTCTTGACATTGAGCCTCAGTCCATATTGAAGGCTGCAGTCCTTGACCCTCTGCAGTAAGTGCATGAGGTCCTCCTCAGTTTCAGCGAGCAAGGTTGTGTCATCTGTATAACACAGATTGTTGATAGATAGTCCACCAATCCTAATGCCACGCTTTTCCTCATACTTTGGGCATATTTTCAGGAGGAATCAGTCCATGGAAAAAGACATGCTGTAAAGGTAGAGGTTCAGAGAAAGAGATGAAGACCCTCAACTAGATGGATTGATACAGCATCTACTTCAATGGGCTGAGAGTCACAGAGGTCATGAGAATGGTGCAATATAAAACAAAGTTCAGATAGTTGGTCTAAGAGCCACTATGAAAAGTTCATTTCAATGGGGCCTACCAACAACTATGCACTCTCACTTCTGCTCTTCCAGAGGAATAGTTATTAACAAATGTTTTGTTGCCAGTGTTAGGTGCCATTGAGTTGAGTACAGATCATAGGGACCTATGAACAACAGATCTGAACTCTGTCCTATACTGTGGCATCCTCACAGTTGCCAACACACTAGAGACCATTATGGTAGTCATTGTGCCAATCCAACTGGTTGAAGGTCTTTCTCTCCTTCGCTGACCCTCTGCCTTTCTGAGCATCATGCTCTTCTCCAAGAAATAGCCCCTCCTAGAAACATGCCCAAAGCATGGGAGGTGAAGCTTTATCATCTTTGTCTCCAAAGTGCTCTCTAGCTGCACATATTTGCTTCAATACGTATTTGTCTGTTCTTTTGGTAGTCTATGAGATGTTCAGCGCTCTTCGCCAACACCACAGCTCAAAAGCATCAATTCTTCCTCTGTCATCACTATTCATCGTCCAGCTCTCAGATGCATAGTAAGTAATAGGAAAGACCATGGCCTGAGTCAGACACACCTTGTCAGTTTGAAGACTAAGGTGTTAATAAATATTCAACTTAAAATTTGCAAAATGGAGAATCAGAACTTGAGATATTTATATCAGAACACTCCTGGTTTCATTTTTTATTTGCACTGGATTGAGTCACGTGTGTGTGTGTGTGTGTGTATGTGCGCACACGCATGTGTGTGAGAGAGAGAGAGAAAGAGGAGGCACAGTTTTAAAAGATGTAAGACTGTGAGAAAGAGTTCAGCGAGATGAAAGGAAATATGATCTGTGGCAGGTTGGAGGTATTGAGTTCTTAAGGACTGTCAGAGGCCGCGTATATAATAAACTTCAGTCAATCACAAGATGATGGGGAAGAATAATTGTTCAAAGGTTTGTGGTGGGCATAAACACTGAGATAGTAGAGGAAATGGAAAAGATTTGAGAGAGCCTGGCTTCCAGCAATTTAAAGTAAGCACAGAACTCTAAGTACTTATAGTTTATATCATCTTTTCTTACAGAAGTCATTTTTATTACCCAGGACCTTTCCTATATGGTTTTGTATTACTGCCAACCTTTTACCTGTGTATGTCTTAGCTCCCCAGTTTAATTGTAAGCTACTGGATGGTAGGGACCACAGCCATTTCTTCTTTTGCTCCCTGTCAATGAACAAACCATATGATTTTAAACCTAGTTCTGCTATTCCCTGATGGTATAAACTCAGACAAATTACTTACTTGCCTTTTCTAAGACATAATTCTTTCAGAAAAAAATGGAGCTAATGGCATCCATAGCAAAGATAGTTAGGAAACGTTAAGACTTGAGCATATTAATCAAGATACACTGACAGTTCTGTTCTCTCTCATCTCTTAGTGATTTACTCAATTCCTGATCTATAGTAAGTTAAAATATTGCAGCGTTTGACAATACATTTTGTATGAACATGGGATAATGTATAGAATATATGGGGTTCTGATGGCTTAGTGGTAAGAAGCTGCACTGCAATCCCAAGGTATGTGGTTTGAATCCACCAGTTGCTCTGTGGGAGATGGATGGACAGTCTCCTCTCAGGCAATGTACTGCCTCTAAAAACTCAGCTAAGAACGGATTCTGACTTGATTGCAAACATCTACAAAAACTTACATACATACTCTATACAAGCAAATACAATAAATGTGTCCAAATAATATAAAATATGCAGCTTTGAGTATAAGTTTTTACAACTTGCAAATTTTTTGAACTCTTTCCAGCCACACCCAAGGTATGTGTATATATTATATGTGAGTAGTATGTATTTGTGATCTAAAATTATGAAATTAATCTCTACATTATCCGCTTTGGAGAGATCCTGAGTACATTCATAGGCCTATGCTCTACCTTTATGTCCCAGGATTTCTCGGTATATAGATTTATGTGACGTTCATTTGACTGTGACCTACATGTTTCCACTGTGAGGAAAACATTGTCCCTTGAATTATCTGAGATGATCTTAGTTAAGTAATATAACTGTGAGGAGCTGTTGTTAGGTGCCACCAAGTTGCCTCAGACACATAGACACTCGATGTACAGCCAATCAAAACCCTGCTCACTTCTGTCCCACCCTCGTAATCCCTGTGGTAATCAAGCCATGCTTACTGAGTCTGTACCAACAATCCATTCTATGGAAGATCTCTTAAGTCTCACAGACCTTCTTTATAAAGGATGAAGTCCTTTCAAAGACCAGGCCCTTCCTTGTAATGTATCCACATAGAATCTTTGCTTCTAAAGATTACTCTTGCTGCATTTTCACCAAGACAGAATTGCTTATCCTTTGGAACAATATTAGTCACCAAAACTACACTTCAAAGACATCAATGCTTCTCTGTTCTTCCTTGTTCCTCATGTAACTTTTCGATGCATACAAAGCAAATGAAAATACCGTGACTTGTAGCAGATGTACTGTAATCTTGAAATGAGAACCTGAATAAGGAAGGAACTCCTGAAAAGCAAAAACGAAGTGAGAGTCATAGCATTCTCTGACCTCAAAACCTACTATGCAGTGGTAGTAACCAGAACAACATGGTATTGGCACATAGACCAGTGGAAGAAAATCAAGAACCCAGAAATAGACCTATCTGTCAACTGATGGTCATCTGATATTCGACAAGGAAATAAAACCTATCAAATGGGGAAATGACAACCTCTTCATCAAGACTCTTCTTCTAGTGCATTAATGTATTGAAAACTCAGGCTTATTCTGGCGACACTTCATCAATCATGACTGAACTGGCAAGAACCAATTAGACAGCCTGAGAATCTGCATTCAGAGTGAACATACAGCTATTTGTATTTTCTATTAAATTTTCTACAGACCCAGACACTACTTTTCTCTGTTCTAAGAAGAAAAAAACAAAAAACCCCCAACAAAGACAACAAGCAACCAAAGCCAAAACCCCACAACAAAAACCCAACAACAATCAACCAACCAAACAAATACAGTGAGAGTAGGTAGCTGGCAGTATAGACAGATTAATTGGCCTTCTGTTGGTATCTTTTTTTTATTTTTTATTTTATTATTTTTCTGTGCGTGTACCGTCAAATCAGATCTAACTGGTACAGGAGGAGATTGTCCCTCCTTCCCTGGCAGAGCATCTGGTGGATTTGAACCATGCGCCTCTGGGATTATAGTTGCAGCTCCTTACCACTAGGCCACCAGAGCTCCCCTTCTGTTGGTATCTTAATCAGAAGCCTGGGATTTGCCATGGAGCTTGCGTGCTACCTCTTCGTTCACAAGATCTTCTGTTTGGAGATAGTGTTCATTGTGCCCCTCCCTTTATTTTCCTGGAGCCTTTCTGTGTGCAGTGAGATGTCAGCAGAAGAGCTAGGTGAAAGATGTTTTGTTAACAGTGTGTAGGATTTGGAGTAAGACTCCAATTTCCCAAGAAGCAAATGCAGTACCGATCAAGGCAGACTCTTTAGATTGGTGATAAATGAGGATACAGGAGACAGACGTGATGAGCCAAGGTTGCTGGTAGAAAGGCAAGAGAATGGATTAGAAGCGGTTTCAGTTTAGACCTAAAGATGGTAATACTCTGAAGGGAGTCAAGCTGAGTGCATTAGCTCTGCCTGAAACAAGAGATAATTGCCGGTGAGAATGGTTTTCCTGGAGAAATTTTTTAAAAAATGTGGATATTGGGCAGGGACAAAAAGTAGAATGGATCTACCTGCAGACTCAGAGTATCAATTAATATTTTAATGTAGGCACTGGTTAGCAAGCCAGAATATCTTTAGGGACTGAGACAATTAGAGAAGAATCTTTTTGAGCACAGAATTGGGGGAAGTAAATAGAGACCTTATGAATTCTTGAATCATAGTTTACTACGAGGATGAATAATTAAACACAATTAAGGCTTTTTCTTTTTCTTCAAACTAAAAATGTAACATGGAAGGAAGAGACACAGTGGGGGACTCAAGACAATGCCAGATTAAAAATGAAATGATGATATAATTTTATATATTGAATGGTTATGAAGATCAGGAATGATTCATTACTGCTTAACTGGTTTTTATGTAATCCAAATACAAATATAAAAACTGAGGCAAATGCAAATGCCCAATGCTATAAAGTAGCAAAGCATGATCAGAATTAAACAAGGCTATTCAAGTCTCAGGTACATATTTTACCTCAATTACGTATCAGTTGGGTTACTTTGAGTTTTTTATTTTTTATGCAATTTTATAGGTAATATAGGACAACTTATGTATCAGATATTCCTATCGCTAAATTCGTATCTATTCCTTGCCATTCTCTGCCTTGTTCAGAATTGGAAAGTTAGACCCTTATGATTGCATCTCTGCCTCTACTGGCTTATCTCAAGCTGAAATCAGCCAATGGGAGATACCAGAAGGCAATTGTTCCTTTCCTGCTCTTTCCCGGCTTAGGGAGAAATTTTGTTCCTTCCTGACTTAAAGCTTTCATTAATACACTCTTTTCCTTAATTTCCATTCTCAGTAATGCTGCTTTCTGTTCTTTCTCATCAGTTAAAACTGACAAAGCTTCCCCATTGTTGCTTTTTTCTGTGTACCTCTCATTCATTTTTGTTCCTTTAACCTTGTTTAAGAAATGCTTGTGGTCCGAAGTACTCTGTTGTTAATTGTAAGAGTGTTAGATCAAATGCACCAACTCTCCTCAGAAGGAAAGGCCTGGTGATCTGCTCAGATAAAGACTGTAGTACAGGAAATCCTGTGGAGAAGTTCTGCCCTGATCCATAGAGTCACTATTAGTCAAAAGTGACTTGACAGCATCTAACAATATCAACAGTAACTCACCTATCAAATCTTCATTTTAGCCATCTGGCATGATTTTCCCACTGCATTTTGACTGCTATATCATGTTTGCTCATTTCAAAGAAAGTGTTGTAAGATCATCATTGGAAATCTGGAAATATGTACTTATCACTTCTGGAAAGGTCTATCAGGGCTACCTGAAAAGGTGGGGTGGTAGTTTGAATAGGTGGTTACCAAGGATACTCACGTCTTATTCCCTGGCTCTGTGGTAGCCTTGTAGGCTCTATGTTGGGCTACTCACTGGAAGTGCTTTGAACCTACCAGCTTTTCTGGAAGGAAAAGATGGGCCTTCTCCTCCTGCAAAGACTTGCAACCTTGAAAATCCAATGGAGAACCTTTATGCGTTAAAATCTACTTGAAAGAAGTTGGTTTTTGTTTAGTTTCTGGGTATCTATTACTCTCGAGTAAATATTGACTCATAAGGGCCCCACAGGTCAGAGTTGAAGTACTACAAAGGATTTCAAGGCTTTAGGGAAGCAGACTGTCACATCTGTGGGCCTTGGAGCTTCTCTCGAGTTCTATTAGGCACACATTTAACTATTGAAGCATTTGCCTCTAACTGAAAGGTTGCCAGTGTAAATCAACTCAACAGCTCTTCAGAAGAAAGGAAGACCTGGACCTCTTCGGTTAGGAGTACAGATGAGGAAATTCTATGCAATTATTCTACTTTGTGATTTGGGGTCATGTTGAGAAGAAAATCGACTTGATGGCAGACAGGAACAATTTCTGGAGCCACTGAATGTTATCATTCACAGCAAACAAGGAGTTTCAGGGGTGATTAAACAAAGTAGATAAAAAGATAAGAATATTATACAAGTGAAACTTACATGCCATTACACATGTTCCTATAAAACAAACGCTGAGAGAAATGATGCCTAAACAATGAAGGCAATGTAACCAGTGACGCTCAATGCTGCACTGCTGATTTGGAAGTTGGAAGATGGTGTTTAGAGTCAAATAATGCAAAGACGGCTGGAGAAGAATAAAAAACTGGACTCTTCCCTAGACTTTTCCTGGGTGGGGTAGCTGTGTCAACACCTTGATTTCAGCTCAGTGAAATGAATTTTGAACTTCTGACTTCCAGACTGTAAGAAAGTAAATGTGTATGACTTAAGCCATCAAGTTCATGATCATTTGTTGTCACAGTTCAGTGAACATTCCAAGTTCATAATTTAGCTTAGATTGCAGACTCTGAATGTAGCGCCCAAGAGTCACATTAAAAGTGAATTGTCCCAATACACACTTTTCTAAGCTAAGAAAGGTAAGACGTGAAACTGTTATGTAAAATCACAGTGTTACGTCATCAATTTACCTTGAGAAGTGGAACTATATTATTGCTTGGGAGATGTGTGAAAATGGCTGATTTATTTTCTCTCAATAACTAAAAAAAGTTTGAGAAGCCATTGCAAACCCACGATGTCCATGTACTGCTTTATTATTTCCCTGTAAAATTCTGCCTCATGAATCATACTCATTCATTACTCTTTGCTATCAAATCAGAACCACTTTACAGCTAAACCTCCAGGGAATTTTTGAGGCTGTAAATGATGTGGGTGGAGATTATCTATCTTTGTCCCATGGAGGAGATTTGAACCACCAGACAGGTACCGTGTGGGAGCTAACAGCAAACTGTGTGTCCAGAGCTCTCTTCATACAGCTTCTGTTGTTGCCATTGTATCGTCGAGTCGAAAGTGACCCATAGGTGCCTCTCTGGTGGGTTTTAAGACACAGTTTCATTGCATGGGAGGAAATTGCCCATCTTTCTCCCATGAAGAAATTTCCCCATTTTCGTGAAGAATGTTTCCATAAGCCTCCTTTCCATTATCCCCCTTTAAGTGCAAAACTACGAAAGACAGATCAGACTGAAGGCTAGATGTAGATGGTAGAATCTAAACAAGGACAAAGGGAAGGTCAGACTTACAGGTATCACAATTACCAATCCAGGACCAGACACACACTACAGATTCAATGAGAATGGAGGGGCAGAAGACAAGAAACAAAGTTCATTAACAGAGAAGGTGCGTGAAGAGAATAAAGATGTACAATAAGGGTTTACTTCAACATTACAATAAGTTAATTGTGTCAATCAATAACTATTAATGCCTATAAATTGTCCTCTGAAAACCTCAATGAGATTTGTAAACTTTCACTCAAATAAAATAGATTAAAGTAACAAACAAGGGCAGATGCTGAATAGCAATAGGATAAGAGATCCTGAGATAGGCCTTTAGGATCAAAAAACACAACATATAACGTTTCGTTGTACTGTTACTGAGTTCACTCCAACCCGGGAACTGCATGTACGTAGAGCAGAACAACTCCATAAGGTTTTCAAGACTGTGATCTGCTGGGAGCAACTGTCCAGGCCTTTCCCACACCCCCCCCTCAGATGCTTCTGGCTTAGCTGGAATCGCCAACCTTTGGGTTAATAATTGAATGTTTTACCAAAGGACTCTGTACCTTCAGGGCTGCTTTTGAATGCCGTTCAATGCAATTTCCTACACACTTTCCATTTCGAGAGTTCCTTGACAATATCATAAGTGGAGTTGCGTTTGTTTTGTGAGAACCCCTTTCTTTTCTAGCTTGAACCTGGATGATCTCTATCAAATTTCTATCTCTGAATCCCTTTCTTACAGAGTCACCATTTCTGCCTTAAGAAGCTGTAATCCCAAAGACATGCAGTTCAAGTCCACTAGCCGCTCAGCGGGATATGGGTGGGCCATCTCCTCCCGTGTAATTCACTGCCTCAGAAAATCTGCTGGAGAGTCAGCTATGGGTCAGTTCGGACTTGAGGACAAACAGCCAAAAGTAACATTGTCGAACTCATTAGACAGCATTAAATAGTCACTCTTATTTTCTGTCTTTGCAAGAAAGATACATGGTGATGTATGTCTTTATTTATTTTATTTAGATTGAAAAGAAATCCTGTGAATATCACACTGTGTTGTTGTGTAATATCAAATTGGAACCGACCCATCGCTGATGATCCGATGCATTTTCAGAAGCAGTAAATCACATGGGTGTTGATTTCTCATCTTTCTTCTGCAGAGCTGCTGGTGGTTTCAACTGGTGGGGAGGTTCTTTACCATTAAGCCACCAGAGAGAGCTCTCATTATCACACTGTAAGATGAATATAAAGAACTTAATTCTATTCCATACTGACAGTGATCAGTAAGCACAATTCTTCCTATCTGTAGTCTCCAAATATCTAGAGAAGAGTATGGTATAGAGACATGTCAAAAGTTAAAATTTAAAATGGGAACATCAGAGTCTGTCATCAGCTGACAGCTCAAAGCATCTCAGGAAAGCAGAAAGCTCAGTGTTTAGAGCTCTATTTCTCTGTTCTTCTGATGAAACACATATTGTTCATGAAAGAAATCTATTATTTCTATTTCAGTTTTATCTAACTGCAGAGATACTTTCAAGCAGGGGGCAAGATTTCATTATTAAAGAAACTTATGAAATTCTCAGGAGACAAAATTCAGTATCTCTATTTACATGTTGATATATTGTAGAAAGAGAAAAATCCAGTAATAATTGTATTGCGATTAGCTCAAAGTTTTATAAATCAAAGTTTTATATTATGGACTGTCTTTTCTTCATTTATTTTATAGTTTCTGAAGGAGACTTGCATCTCAGTTGGTCCCTGAAGAACAAAATAAATCTTCATTTAAAAATTATCTAATGAGCCAAATCCTAATACTTTAATAGCAAAATCTTCTCATAAACTGTCCTATGCAAGAATATGCTTAGGGAGTAGTACAGCAGAAGAAAAGGAGCTCACATTTTAGACTCAGACAAATCTAGCCTTAAAAACTGGTTTTGTGTAAATTCTACATCTCTATAACAGGGACAGTAGGTAATATCATTTAGGTGAATTATCTTGTTCAATGTTAGATCTTTGTTAATCAAAACAAGAATAACAACCATCTTTTATCGATAATGATGCTGAGAAATGCAGTATTGAACCGAACCAGAGTGATTGATATGCGGGAAGTGACAATGATATGAGGGAAAATACAGTTTTAGAAAGGTCCACAACTTTCTCCCGCATTTAAAAAAGTTATCAGCATTGAATAGTTTTTTTCTTCGTAAACTACCTTGTATCCAGCTTTTCTAGGAATCTTTAGGAGAGATGGGAATTTTAACTGTAATGAAATACAGCGTTGTGCACAAATAATTACTATAAATAAGTCATATCCCTCACAAAATGCAAACAAAAAAGAAAACTCCTAGCATTACTACTGGTATGAGAAACTGCAGGCACTATTTCAAACTTTATATCAAAAGAGCTGCTAGTGAGATAAGTCAGTGTGTGGTGTTGGTTGGCTACAGGGAAGGAAGACACTACTTCGGGAAAAGACAGGAACGTTTTGCCACTCTAGAATACTCTAGAATTCTTGGAAAACGGTGGAAACCTCCTTCAACCTGAGTATCTATGTCTCCTTCAGCACAACAGCTAATATAGTCATATTGCTTTCTTACAGTAATTGCTTTCTTACACTCCTTTCAGAATAAAGTCAGTTGCATAGATGTTGTTATTAGGTGCCATTAAATATAACCCATAGCAACCCTATGAACAACAGATTTGAACCCTGTCCAATCCTGCACCATCCTCATCATCTCTGATACACTTGAGCTTGGTATAACTCTCTCTAGGGCAAACCTGTTTGTTCTCCTTGCAGTCATGGTATATTAAATATTCTCCAACACCACAGCTCAAGGGCATCAACTGTCCTACTATCATCCTTAGTTACTGCCCAACTTTCTGATGCATAGCAAGTGATTGCCAAAACCATGGCCTATATCAGGTGCACCTTAGTCTCCAGATTGACATCATTGCTCTTCAGTACCTTGGAGAGGTCTCTGACAACAGACTTTCCCAACACAATACATCATTCAATTTTCTGGCTGCTGGTACCAACAGTGTTGATTGTGGAGCCAAGAAAGCTAAAGCTGTTTGCAATCTCAATCTCTTCACCATCCATCATGATGCTTCCAATTGGCAATAGGTTTTTTAAAATCTCTTCCTCTAAATATAAACCCCCATATCCTCCTCTATTATCTCATTCTCTAACTCCACAGACCAACTAGAGAAATCTGAAGGGATGATGCTGTTGTTGGTATGTGCTATCGAGTTGGAATCAACTCATGGTTGAATCTACAGTGGGTTTTCAGAGTCCATTCTTCTCCAATGAAGGAACGGGTGGATTCGAACTGTGTGCCTTTGTGGTAAAAGTGCAGCTTCTTACCACTAGGCCACAATGGAAAAAAATCTACAAAGATTGAGACCTCACTTCTGCATTTAGTGAGATTTGTCTTTGAAACCCAATTTGGCTGTCTTCTGCACTCTGAAATCCCTAAAAAAAGGACTCTGATAATGTGAACACCTCAAATTAGAATGTTGTTGTTGTTGTGAACCATCATGTTGGAACTGACCCATAGCTGGCCCTCCTGCTGGTTTTCAGAGTCAGTTAATCACAAGGAAGGAGATTGCCCTTCCTTCCCCCATGGAGCGGGTGGTGGATTTGAACTGCATTATTAGCTTCATTGGTTTTGGGGTGAATTATTACTACCATTTGCAAGGTAATAATGAAAAGGCGAATGACATCATAATACAATAAATAGTCTCTAAAATGTATATACTTAGTCATCTTTAATTTTCATTAAAACTGCCTTCCTCTAATTTATCCTGATATATCTATTATTGCAACAATTGTTAATTTAGTATAGCAATATTTGCTATAATAGTCACAGAAGAATTACTGTCATTAAGTATGGTGTTGGAGAAGAATGTTGAATATCCCAGGGACTGCCAATTAAACAAGTATGTTTTGGAAAAGGTGGAGCCAGAATGCTCCTTGGAAGCAAAAATGGTGACGCTTCATCTCTGATGCTTTGGGCATATTGCTAGGAGACTCTGTCCCTTGGAAGGGATGCCATGCTTGGTAAGACAGAAGGTCAGCAAAAAGAGGAAGACTTCCAACAAGATGGACTGCGCAGAACTGCCGCAATGGGCTTATGTGGGTCGGAGATGATGAGACAGCACAGCATAGGTCAGGGTTTGGATCTGTTCACAGGGTTTCTATGAGTCTTACTTGACTCAACAACCATTTGGAAACCATTCCAGTTTAGAGACTCAGGTGTACCTAATTCAAGTCATGCTCTTTTCCATTTCTTCCAGTGTATCTGGAAGTTAAGCAAAGGATAAAGATGACAGAATAATCAATGCTTTTGAGTTGTGGTGTTGGAGAAGAGTACTGAATATTCCATGGACTGCCAAAAGGACAAACCTGTCTTGGAGGAAGTTCAACCAGTTTCTCCTTAGAGGTAAGGATAGTGAAACTTTGTCTCACATACTTTCGGCACGTTGTTAGGAGGGACTACCCTTGGGAAAGGACATCATGCTGCCAAAGGTGGAGGGTCATAGAGAGAGTGGAAAACCTCCACTAAGATGAAATGGCACAGAGACTGTAACAGTGGGCTTGAGCATATTACAGGTAATGAGGATTGTGCAGAATAGAGAAAGCTTTAGTTCTGTTGTTCAAAGTGTTGATATGAGTCATAGTCAACTTTATGACACCTAACAAGAGCAATCTATTATTGCTAGTTTCATTACACAACACTCCTGATCACCTTACCTTATGGAAAAGGAATATTTGGAATATGCCTTCATAAGAGAAACCAAATAATATTTTTTTTAAAAATTAATAAATAGTATAATATTTAAAAGGAACAAGTCTTGAGATTTCCCAGTATTCTTTCTTATCAATTCAAACTATTTTGTAAAGAATAGCACAATTTCTCTCTCCTCCAAGAATTGGCTCTTCTGTTCTTCTACCTAATAAATTGTGTTCTTGCTCCTATTGTTAATTTGAGTCAGTTGATAATTATTATTCTACTCTGTTGTTGTTGTTGATTGCTGTCGAGTCAAATATGACCCAAAGTGACTCTATGAACAAAAGATCTAATGCTTTTCCATAACCGCAGTCATTTCTCCAAGTTCATAGAGTTTCCATAGGCATGTGGTTTTGGAAGTGGATGCCACTCCTGCTTCCAAAACTGTTTTACAACTGCGAATTCCATCAAACCCTGTCTATCTTGTGAGACCATTATGGTATTTGATACCCCAGTGGCACAAGGTTCAGCACCACAACAAACACAGATTACCTCAGTACAACAAATTGACAGAGATATACAAAGTAGAAGAATGTTCCTCCACATATAACAACTCTGCTTTTGCTTAGCAGTGGTAAAGTGTCATAAAGTTGAATATGACTCATAGCGACCCTTGCACAAAAGACCTGAACTCTGTTCTCTAACATAATTTCTGTGTGATGATAGAGTTTATAGAGTTTCCAGAGCCATCTGTTTTAGGAAGTGGATGCCACTTCTGCTTCCAAAATTTAATCAATCGGAAAGCTCCTCCAAATACTGTCCATGATGGGTAACCATTATGGTGTCTGACACAACTATGACACAGTATTCATCATCACAGCAACTCCAAGGTATTCAGTACAGTGAATAATTTATTTATATTTCACAATTAGTTTCCATGCATCTGTCAATTGATACATGGGTTTGTTGATTTCTCAAATCTTGCTAATTATTATGGTTATTGAATGATCTTTGCAATTTAGACATTACCTACTCCACCCTAGCATATATTAATGTGTAGATTTGGAAACATTTCTAGTCTATTTGAATCATCATTTTATATACATAATGAAAAAATGAAGAAAAATGCCAATAGATGCGACAAGTATGTACTTAAAGGTTGTGTTTTACACTGTTGAACATCAAACTTGTGGGAATTTTATAGATGTAATTTCAGAAACACATTAATGAGTATTTAAAAGACATTTCTGGATTTACATTCTCATACCCTTATTCCTCTCCTTTATTTATATCTTTGTAAAAAAATGATGGTTAATGGAATACTGTAGACAGAAAATGGTTTGTAAGAAGAAGGAAGATTTTCTTTCTACAGCAGCCAACAGCTACTTACAAACATGAAGTAAGGCCACCCAAAAGGAACAGTAGTTAGTGCATTTTCATTTTGTCAAGGTTTTGACAATGAGTATAATTGAGTGAAAAGATCCACTTCTATGTTAAAAAGTAATTAATGAGTCATAAAAATATGATAAGCATTAAATAATCATGAAGCATTAAATATTTCTGGTGGATAGTAAATTAAAATTTAAAGAAAAGTCAACTAGTTATAATGAAATGCTTTCAAACATTAAAAAAGTTTCTTTAAGTAATTTTATTGGCAAAACAAAGTATATTATTTACAAAAACAGCTTATCTTTGTATTTTTTTCTTATGTTCAAAGAGAAAAGTTGAAGAGTATAATTCATTGGGCTGGATGCTAGAATCTTGGAAACTAAGAACTTCAATCCAAGTTTATAATTAATTTTTTTCTTCCGGTTTAATACCTAAAATAAAACCAAAGATATTAGTGTTACTTGTATACTCCAACATTAATATTGTAAAGGCAAGGAATTTATATGTGTTGACTAAAAATAGCATACTAGACATTTTTCCATCAGTAAACAAGTCTCCCTCTGATCCTGATATTACATTCCTCTTCACGTAGTCTGTCTCAGATTATTTGCTCAGTATACAGATTAAATCAGTTTGGTGAAAGGGTCCAACCCTGACACACATATTTCCTGATTTTAACCACTCAGTATTCCCTTGTTCTGTCCAAGCAGCTGCTTTTTTACATCTGTTCAGGTTCCACATAAGCACATTTAGTTTCTGGAATCCCTTTCTTCTCAATGCTATCCATTATTTATTATCATACACACAGGTGAATGGTTCTGCACAGTCAATAAAATATAGGCAAAGAGTTTTTTAATGTTTTCTAATTTCAGCCAAGAACCACCAAATAACACAATAATATCTTTCTTTCTACATACTATTCTGAATCCAGCTTGCATTTACCACAGTTCCCTGTTTATGTATTGCTGCATATGTTCATAAATTATATTCACTATAGTTTGCCTGCATATGACATTAATATTTTAAAACTAATTTTTATATTCTGTGGGATCAATTTTATTCAGGACAGAAAAATTATGGATCTCTTTCAGTAAGTTTCTCAGGTAGATCTCTTCCAAAGTTCTTGGCATAAATGAATGATTGATCACTCTAGTGCTGCGCCTGTTTGTTGGAGTGTTTTACTCGGCATTGTGTCAATTCTTGGAGCCTTCTTTTTCACTTATGCCTCAGTGTATTCCATGACTCATCACTGATTCTTGATCATGTGCTGTCTCCCGAAACCATTGAACATTGGCTGATTTTGTTTTGTTTTAGTCAATCATTTATACACATCTTAAATTTTTTTAATGTGATTTTAATGAGCTTATAGAAAAGTTGGCTTTTCATTTATTCATTGATGCACTTTTTTCATTCCTTTGCTCTATTCTTCCTCCCCCTACTCACTTTATAATGCACTTCTTGATCCAATTGTGAATTGTCGTACGTATAATACCTAATTATTCATTATTTTCAGACAGTCCTTTCTTGAATCTGTTTCAGTACGCTGTTCATATCTGCCCACTCTTTTTTTGTTCTCCTTCCCAATATCCCACCACTTTGTGGCAATCTTGTTTCATAATTGTGGGTTTATGGAGTACTTGTCCTTTTGTGACTATTTCACTCAGCATAGTGTTTTCCAGACTAATCCATGCAGTATAGTATTTTACAAGTTCATTGTTTTTCAATCCTGTGTAATATCCCAACGTATTAATAAACTATAGTTTTTCTATCCATTTGCTTGTTGATACACAGTTTGGCTGCTTCTATTCCTTTGCTACCATGAATGATACTGCAATAAAAATGGATATGCACATTTGTGTTTGCATCATAACTCTATTTCTTTTATCGTGTGCTTCCAGTAATCAGATAACTGGGTCAAATGGTCTTTCTATAGCCCAACTTTTTGAGAAAGTGCCAAACATTTTTCCATAGGGATTGTATTATTTTATTTCCCACAAACCTTAAATGAGAGTTCCAATCACTTCACATCCTCACCAGAATTTGTTGTCTGCTTCCCTGTTGAACTTCACTCTTGTTGCTGGAATGAGATAATAACTCAGTTTGTTTTAATTTGCATGTCTCTGATAGCTAGGAATTTTGAACATTTCTCTATGTGTTTGCTGGTCATCGAAATTTCTTCTTTGGAGAAGTATCTATTCATATTTTGTGCCCATATTGTGATGGGGTTGCTAGCCTTTTCTTGTTGAGGTGCTGGAGTATTTTATAAGTTTTAGATATGAGTTTCTTATAAAATATGTTATTGTTGTTGTTGTGCCATTGAAACAACTCCTACTTGTAGTGACCCTAAGCACAGTAGTTCTGAATCCTGCTCTATCCTGAGCCAATCTCATTGTCTCTGACACACCTACCCTCATTAATCCAGTCATTGTGTCAATCGATCTCATGTGGGGTATTCCGCTCTTTGCTGTCCCTCCACCTTTCCAAGCATGACTTCCTTCTCCAAAGACTAGTCCCTCCTGGTGACATACCCAAAGTAAGTGAGATGAAGTTTCGAAACCCTTACCTCTAAAGAGTAGCTTGGTTTCATTCTTTTAGAACAGACTTGCTTGTTCTCTTGATAGTCCACAGGATGTTCAATACTTTTCTCCAACACCACAACTCAAAGGAATCAGTAATTCTTCCATCATCTTTTGTCATTGTTTAGCTCTCTGATGCATAGCAAGTAATTGCAAAGACTATGGCCTGGGTTGGGCACACCTTAGAGTCTAGATTGACATCATTGATTTTCCTAATTAAACTCATCTTTGATTTCCTGACCGCTGGTGCTAAGAATGTTGAATGTGAAACCAAACTAGCTGAAATTGATGCTTTTTTGAAAACAAATTTTAATAGTTTATTTACAAATATTTGAATACATTGTTTTCAAGAACAAATTCTTTCCATTTCCCTCACCCCCTCATCAAATTGTACAACCATATGATTAATTCCCCCCCCCCACACACACACATATCCTCATCCCTCTGCTTCCATGCTCTCCCACCCCTCTTGGATCCTTATACTCATTCTAAAATTGGTTTTATAAAATATTTTTCCTTGGGGGACTGAGTTAGCTCACTCAGCATAATGCTCTCCAGTCCCTTTCAAGTTAGGTAATAATTTACAAAATCATTGCTCCTGCATGCTACGTAGTATCCCATTTTGTGAATGTCCCATAATTTCTCATGCCATTCATTTGTGATTGGACATTTGGGTGGTTACATGTTCTTGTTGTTGTTGTTGTTATGTGCCGTCGAGTCGTTTGCAACTCATAGCGACCCTATGTACAACAGCCCTAAACCCGGCTCTATCCTGTGCCAATCTCATTGCCTCTGACACACCCATCCTGATTACCCCAGTCACTGAATCAATCCACCTCATAGAGGGTCTTCCCCTCCTGCGCTGTCTCTCTACCCTACCAATAATGATGTCCCTCTCCAAGGACCTGTCTCTCCTTTCAACATGTCCAAAGTATGTCAGACGAAGCCCCAGAATCCTTGCCTCGAAGAAGTAAGTAGCCTGGTTTAGCCCTCTCCAGGATGAATCTGTTTGTTTTCTCGGCAGTCCATGGTACATTCAATACTCTTCTCCAGCACCACAGCTCAAAGGCATCAATTCTTCTTCTATCCTCCCTAGTCATTGTCCAACTCTCTGATGCATAACAAGTGATTACAAGAACCATACATAGTCTGTATCAGGTGGACTTTAGTCTCCAGAGAGACACCACTGCTCTTGAGTACGTTAGAGGGGTCACTAACTGCAGACTTTCCCAACGCAATACATTCTTTTATTTTCTAACTGCTGGTGCCAAGAGTGTTGACTGTGGGGCCAAGCAAACTGAAGCTGTGAACACTCTCAATCGCTTCGCCATCCATCCTGATGCTACCAATTGGTCCAGTGGTGAGAATCTTTGTCTTCTTGATATTGAGCCTCAGTCCATACTGAAGGCTGCAGTCCTTGACCCTCTGCAGTAAGTGCATGAGGTCCTCCTCAGTTTCAGTGAACAGGGTTGTGTCATCTGCATAATGCAGATTGTTGATAGATCTTTCACCGATCCTAACGCCACGCTTCTCCTCATAGAGCCCAGCCTCTCGGATAATCTTCTCTGCATACAGGTTGAAGAGGTATGGAGATAGGACACATTCCTGGCGTACACCCTTCCTAATTTTGAACCGTGCAGTGTTGCCTTGCTCTGTACATGTTCTTGCAATGATTGATAATGCTGCTATGAACATTGGTGTACAAGTGTCCATTTGTGTCTCAGTTCTCATTTTCTCAAGGTATATTCTCAGTAGTGGAATTTCTGAGTCATATAGAATTTCTATGTTCAGCTTTTTGAGGAAGCGCCAAACTGGCTTCCAGAATGGTTGGTACCGTTTTACAATCTTACCAACAATGTATAAGAGTTCCTTTTCCACCACATCCTCTTCAACATTTACTACTTGCTATCCTGTTAAAGAAGCTTAAACTGTTAACAATCTCATTCTCTTCTCTATATATCATGGTTCTGCCAGTAGGCCCAGTGCTGAAAATCTGTTTGTGTGGGATTTTGGTTGTTGGTGTTTTTTTTTTTATGTTGAGATTAAATCTATATTGTAGACTACAGAATTTCACCTTCTGTAGCAAATGCATCAGGCCTTCAGTTTCAGCAAGCAAGGTTGAGTTATTTGCCTAGCAAATAACGTGTTGTTGATGAGTCTTTCTCTAATCCTGATGCCACATTCCTCCTCTAAAGCCTAGCCTTCCAAAATATCTGTTCTAGATACAGATTGAATTGGTATGGAGACAGTATACATCCCTGATTCACTCCTTTCCTGATTTTGACCTGTGTAGTGTTTCCTTACTCTGTTCTAATGATTGCTTCTTGGTCCAAGAATAGGTTTTGCCTTAGCACAATCAGGTGTCTGGGATTCCCATTCTTCTCAAGGTTAACCACAGTTTGTTGTGATTCACACTGTCAAATGATTTTATTGTTAAATATTTTTCCCAGTCTATGAGTTTTCTTTTTATCCTGTTGGAGATGTATGATGTGCTTAGGGATTTGATCTTTAGAAGGTCTCACTCATCTATTTTTCTTCTCCTGATTATAGGCTTGTTAGTTATACTTGCATCTAATTAGAAGCACAAAAGGGATATACAAAGAAAATTACCTTTCAAGATGAATTAATAATAATTGGTGAATGGGATGTAAAAGTTGGCAACAAAAGAAAAATTACTTTGAAAAGCATTACCTTGGTAACAAATATGACACTGGAGCTAGAATAATAGAATTTGCACAATCAACACTTTATTCAAAGCACATATCTTTTTACACAAGCATAAATGGAGACTGTGCACATAAACCTCATCTTTTGGAGTGCAAGTTACTTAAACTGATTACATCTGTAGAAAGAAACTGTGAAGAAGCTAAGTATCAGTAGTTAAAGCACACGAGGGGTGGACTATGAAATGAGCCATCAATTATTAATGTGAAAGTTCAAATTGAACCTGAAAAAAAGTTAAAACAAGGCCACAGAACCCCAAAATATGACCTTGAGTCTATACCAACTGAATTATATGCTATCTCAAAAGCAGATTTGAAGCACTGAACAATAATAACTGAATCCATATGAATTGTAGAATGGCATGATCCATGAAGAAAGCAAATGGTCTTTTTAACATGGGGGGGGGCGTGCAAAGACCAAATTGGATGCCAGAAGATAGCCTGAACCTCACACTGGAATGAAAAGAAGTCAACCAAAAGGAAGCAATGTTGAAGAAAGAACGCTGAACAGAAGATTTCATAGGGCTGCTTGACAAGATGAAGCAAAATATTACAAATATGCAAGTGTATTTTAAATGTGCAAGTGTATTTATTTTAAGAGCAAAATATATCTTTTACTCAATCTTGAAGGTATACTACTCATATGATTTCAGAAAATTATGTTTTTAGCTGGGAATTTATAGAACTTTTTAAAAAAATTATTTTATTAATTTTAATGAACATTTACAGAGATTTTGGATTTACATTCATTCATTGTTGTACTTTTCTCCCTGTCCCCGTACCCCTCACCTTCTACCCCCTCACCCCCCATCCCCAGTTCGCTCCTCTGTTTGAAAAGCATTAGAAAAATTCCTTCTTTGGTATACAATACCCCAGCATCCCTTCCACCACCCCGAGAACGCTGCACTATGCAACCTTAATTCTGGACTCTTGTGGTAACCATAATGCCCTATCATATATCACTTTAAAATTATTATGTATACTGCATTGAAACAGATGAGGGAGAGAATAATTTTAAACAAATGTATTTTAAATGTGCAAAGACCTGGAGTTTGAAAGCCAAATTTGAAGAACACAATCAGCATTTCTCAAGCTGAAAGAACTGAAGAACAAATTACAGCCCTGAGTAGTAATACTGAACAATTCTGTAGGCAAAATATTGGATGATCCAGGAAACATCCAAAGAAGTTAGGAATACAGTCACTGTACTAGAAAGCATTGGTCACTGAGAAATATCTGTAAGAAGCAGATGATAAAAATCCAACAGTAATTAAAGAAGTCCAAACTACACTGAAAACATTGGGAAAGAAAAGATAAGGCCCCAGAAATTGACGTCTCAGGAAACAGATGAAGCACTGGACATGCTCCCTAGCCTATGCTATGAAAATTGTAAATGAGCTACCTGGCCAATTGACTGGAAGAGATCCATATTAGTTCTCATTTCTGAAAAAGTTGACCCAACAGATTGTGAAAATTGTCAATATCATTAACATCACATGTAAATAAAATATTGCTGAATATTATTAAAAGTAGCTGAGGCACCAATAAAGAACTTCCAGATATCTCAGCTGGATTCAGAAGAGGCCATGTCTTGAGGGATATCATTGCTAATTTCAGATTGATCTTGACTGAATGCAGAGCATACTAAACAGATGTTTACCTAAGTATTATTGACTATGCAAAGGGATTTGATTATGTGGATCATAACAACCTATGGATATCATTGAGTAGGATGGAAATCCCAGAATATTAATTGTGCTTATGTGAAACCTATACATAGACGGAGAAGTAGTTGTCAGAACACAACAAGGAGACACTACATAGTTTAAAATAAAGAAAAGTGTGTGTCAGGGGTGTACCCTTTACACCTGTATCCACAGGGAGTTCAACTAAGTCACTTCTACCTCAACAGCAATGAGTAACAACATTCAATCTGTAGCCTGAACAAATAAGAAGCTGGACTACATGGACATTAGTACGGCATGAGATTTGGAAGACTACTCATTAGCAAGCTGCATTATACAGATGATACAACTTTGCTTGCAGAAAGTGAGGAAGACTTGAAACACTAATTGAAGAAAGCCAAATACTAAAGCCTTCAATACGAGCTACATTTTACATCAAGAAACTAGAAAATATTAAGACTGTCAATCATTTTGTTTCACTTGGTTTCATAGTCAAAACCCATGGTAGCAACAGTCAAGAAACAAAAAGATATGTTGCATTAGAGAAATCTGTTGCCAAGAATCTCTTTAGAGAAACAACGAGCAAATATGTACATTTAAGGACTAAGCTGCACCTGATCCAAGCCAGGGTATTTTCAATTGTTTCCTATACTTTAAAAATTAGACAATGAATAAAGAAAAATCAATGTCTTGGAATTGTGGTTTTAAAAAATGAATACATCTTCAAGGATATGAACATGTACGGCCAAGCACAATCAATAAGAGTGCATCTAAATTCCAAAATCAATCTCCATAATAGTCTATGTGTTTCCTACTGCCAAAGGGGCCCTTTAGAGTAGTGAGAGATGATCTTCATCCTGAAACCCACAGCGTCCCTTTTCAGCAGGAAGTAGCTAAGAGAATACGCCATCCCCTTTTCCTTATGACTCAGGGTGAAGTCTCTCTCAGGGAGGAGTGATAGGGACAGGGTGAAGTCTCTCTCAGGGAGGAGTGATAGGGAATGGCAAAGGACACACTGACAAAGAAGATTAATCAGAACTGGCTTTGACAAGCACTGTGGCATTTGGACAAGAACAAACTGGGAGGAGGGTAGAGAGAATAGTGCAACAATGAATGAATGGAAACCCAAAATCTCTGTAAATGTTTATGAAAATTAATAAAATATAATTATAGAAAAAAAATGAATACTGAATATCCCATGGACTTCCCAAAGAACAAACAAATCAATCTTGGAAGAAGTGTATCCAGAATGCTCCTTAAAGGCAAGGATGATGAAACTTTTTCATATACTTTGGATATGTTTTCGGGAGGGGCCAGTCCTTAGAAGGGATATCACATTGGAAAAGTAGGTCAATCAAAGAGAATACTGTTGATGAGATGGGCTGATGCAGTGACTACAACAATGAACTTGGCCATCACAGAGATTGTCACAATGCAACGTGATAGGAAGAGTTAAAATCTGTTGTTTCTGGAATTCTACTAGGTATAAAGAGGGCTTGGTGGCTTAGTGGTAAGCAGTTGGGCTGCCAACTCAAAAGCACGCTGTTTGAATCCATCAGCTGTTCTGTGGGAGAAAGATGGGCCATTTCTTCATGTGTGATTTACTGTCTCTGAAAACCCACTGAAGGATCCTGTATGGATCCGTTCTTTCTTGACGGTTTATAAGAACAACAAATACATGAGACATATCTGACTTGACAACATCTTTGCCAAGGATGATGTTTTTCTCCAGGATTTTGTCTTCCTGATAATAGGTTCAAATTCAAAAGGAGTGAGGGCAGGTGTCATCAGCCTCCCTTCTAAAGAACATTCAGGCTTTACTTTATCGAAGTCCTATTTTATTCTTCTCATGGTCTATGGTATATTTCATACTCATCACCAATACCATTTTCAGCATATATAATCTTTTCCTTTGTCTTATTCTTGTTGAGTTTTGGCATTCATATGTGGCAACTGAAAATCCCAGTTTGGGGGATGTTCACTTTTGCCCTTAAAGTGACATCTGTCATTTTGAACATTCAGCCGACTAGTGCTAAGGAAAAAGTTGCCCTGCCAATTCTGAGGTTTAAATCCACCAGCTGCCCCAAGGGAGGAAGGACTAATCTACTGTGAGATTTACAGCTTCTAAAAGCTTGTACTGGAGGATCTACTATGAGTTGTTTCTGTCTCCATGGCACCTAACAGCAGCTGGAGGATTTGTGTGTTTTCAAATAGAACTGGATTATAGCTGACCCTCCAGTGGAGGCAGTAAATCACATGGAAAGAGATTGCCTATCCTTTTATCAGAGAGCATCTGGTGGATTCACACCATGTGTAGTTGACAGTGATTCTTACTGCTAGGCCACCAGAGCTCTTTGGCTCCACCAGCTGTGGTGTTGGAGAAGAGTATTGAGGACTGCTAGCAAAACAAACAGATTCATCCTGGAAAGGGTTAAACCGGGCGGCTCCTTGGAGGCAAGGATTCTGAGGCTCCTCTAACATACTTTGGACATGTTGCAAGGTGGGACAGGTCCTTGGAGAGGGACATCATGCTTGGTAGGGAGGAGGGACAGCGCAGAAGTTGAAGGCCCCCAATGAGGTTGATTGATTCAGTGACTGAGGTAATCGGGATGGGTGTGTCAGAGACGGTACGACTGGCACAGGACAGAGCAGAGTTTAGGGATGTTGCACGTAGGGTCGGTATGAGTCGCAAGCGACTCGATAGCACATAACAACAACAACAAGACCTAATTAATTTGAACTTATAAGGGCAAGATTCAGGGGTCTCCATAATTAACACAATTTTTGAAATAATCTCTATGTTCATCTAGTTTAGAAATCTGTGCTAAATTTCTATGTTCATCTAGTTTAGAAATCTGTGCTAAATTTGGTAGAAGAACTTTAAAAACACTGCCAAAAAAGTCATTGTCTGCACTCATTATGATATTTACCTGGCGATTTAAACATTTCTCCTTGAAGGACAATGGTTCTCTCATTTGTATTTGGGTTAACAGGCAAATTAGGCAGCCGCGAATGCTGAGCTTTGTGCTTTTAGTCTGAGATGTGGTTTTCCTGCAACGATAATTTTTCAACTGTAGAGGGCTTGAATAAAGAAACTCAACCACTGATTGATAGATGATCCCGCGTTGTGTTTGAACCTTTAAAGAAGCAAAGCAAAGAAACAGGTTTGTGGGTGAAAGGGGTTAAATGCTCTCTCCTGGCGTTCAGGGAGCCAGCTGCTTCCTGAGCTGGCAAAGCAAGAGCAAACCTTGAGGCAGAGGAGCTTCAATTTGCATGAGATGTACTGAGCAATCCTCCTATTAGCTGGCTGTTGCCTCTCTTGATGACTACCAAGGGGAGGAGACGGGGGTTGTGAACTTTGAAGGGGATCATTAATTATTCATGCCTCCTTCGCCTGGGTGGAGGTAACCTGCATCTCAGGAGCCAGGCCCAGAATTCATTATCTTCCTGTCAATGTTTGCAATAAAAATAACACTGAATATTAATCCCTTCACCTTCATTCTTAACTCCCTCCTCCTCCCCCTTCATTCTCCGGATAAGTTATGCAGAAAGGTCCCTCTCCCTTATGTCTCCATCCTTGGTACTAATCATTTATTGTTTATTCAATTACTTGGAAGCCCTTTAAATTGAGAATTAAGTTCAAGGGTGAGTTGCAATCTTGAAAGCTCCCCAGGACGCAGTATTTCCTTCCTTAGATTTTTCAGGGCATTTTCCCACATGCTTTCCATGATCATGTCATGATTAGTGACTTGTCACCTGTCGCTCTTTTAATTTCTGTATTTTGAAATTTTAAGAGTTTTATGCATTTACTCTTCCTTAGGTGGAGTTCTCTAGAGGCTTTGCTGTCAGAGTTAATCAGGATTTTATAGTAAAAAGCAGAAGATCTGTTCCCTTGTCAAGTGTAGATGTGTACACACACACACACACACACACACACACACTCACACGATCTTTTTAAAGGGAGCCAAGAGCTAAATCATTACTGGAAAATATATTCATTAATTAAATGGAAGATCAATAAATCAACATGAAAAAAAAAAACCCAACAAACAACCCACCTGGCTGCGTTATTTGATATACTGAGAAAAAAGTTCATCAGAGGTAGATTATGAAGACTACTTTGCAGAAAATGTTATAAACAGAAAAAGGAAAATGGAGAAAAAGAAATATTCCTGTAGCATAATTAACAGTTTGTTGAACAAAGACAGTGGCAGTTACTGAGTTGCTGTTTCTAATCATCAATTCTTTGACTTTGCTCCAAATTTTTATTACCCTGGCTGGGCAGTGGTTAAATACTTGACTGCTAATCTAAAGGACAGCAATTTGAACCAATCAGTTGCTCCGTCAACAGAAGGTAGAACAGTGAACTTCTGAGAAGATTTTTACAGCTGGAAATTCTATGGGGCAGGACTTTAGTGTTGTATAGGGTCTCTATCGTTTAAATGGACTCAAAGGGACTAGGGTGATGTTCCTTTTTTTTCTTCTTTCCTTCTCATTCTTTAGCTGTCTTTTTGCATTTTCTCTCTCATTTTATTTTTCTCTTCTTGTGGTAGAGGTAGGTTCCAAACGAGACACAGCTTTGCTTTTTCCTGTTCGATCTGGGACACATTCACTTTTCGTTACAAAACATTCATTTTTCATTACAAAACATTCATTTTTCGTTACAAACTTTAACTTGTAGTTTTCATGTGTATACAGTGAACATAATATTGTGGCCTATTATGGACATGTGAGATAAAGGTTAGGGAAGGTAATGCAATTAAATGAATTACTTAAATTGTCTCCATAAAAAAATTACTGCTGTCATAGGTGCTTTTGAATCTGGTCTGACTCTTAGTGACCATGTAAACACCACTTCGGAAGCCTGTCCCGGTTTGTACCAGTTTCACCATCTCCAACGCACTAGAGCACATTGCAGCAGTCACCATGTCAATCCATCTGGTTAAGGCGCTTCCTCTCTTTAGCTGATCCACCACCTTTCCAAGCATTATATCCCTTTACAAAGAATACCCTCTCCTAACAACATGCACAGCATATGTGAAAAGAAGCTTTATCACCTTTGCTGCCCAGAAACACTCTGGCTGTACCTCTTCACGTGTTCCATTTCATTTTAAACCATTTCCAGTTTGCCAGCATTCAAGCTGCATACATTGGATGTCTTAGTTACTAAACCATGTTGGTCACTGTTCTTCATTTTGACTAACTTCAATCTGGGCTCTATCACTACACTACTGTAACAATCTACATTCTTCTACTGTCCAGAGGAATTTCAAAGACTTCTTATTCAAGAAGTGGACTGATAGGCAACATCATAACAGTTGGAGAAAAGATTGAAGTTGTCGGTGGCTTCATTTTACTTGGATACATAATCAACACCTCTAGAAGCAGCAGTCAAGAAATTAGTCTACCTGTTGCATTGGAGAAGTCTGCCATCAAGAACCACTCTAAAGTGCTAGAGAGCAATGACAAACACTAAGCTATGCTAATTCCAATCACTTCCTATGCATTTGAAAGTTGGTCTTTTCAATTACTTTCTCTGTATTTGAAAGTTGCACAATGAAGGATGAGAAAAGAATAATAGATGATTTTGAACTGTGATGTTGGAGAAGAACTCTGAAGATCCCATGAACAAACAAGCCTATCTTGGAGGAATTGCAATCAGTGTACTCCTTAGAAGCCAGGATGCTTAATCTTCATCTTGCATGCTTGGCAATGTTGTCAGTAGAGGCTAGTCTTTGGGAAAAGGCAGAAGGGAGACAAAGGTGGAGCGTCTGAAAAAGAGAGGAAGATCTTCCACAACATGGATTGAAATAGTAATTATAACAATATGTGGATGGAAGAGGATAGAGCAAGGTTCAGATCTATTATCCTTAGAGTCACTGTAAGTCACAGTCAACTCAATGGCACCCGTTGTTGCTGTTAAGTGCCATCAGTCATAGACGACTCATAGCAACCCTATGAATGAAAGACCTGAACACTTGTGTAACTTCCACCATTTCACCAAGTTCATAGGCTTTCCAGAGGCAAGCTCTTTTGGAAGGGGATGCCACTCCTGCTTCCAAGCTTGTTTTAATCGGGGAGCTCCACCAAACACTGACCACCATGGTAACCATTATCACACTTGACACATCAGTGTCACAGTGTTCAGCTTCACAACAACAGTGAGTTACCTCTGTACAGTAAATGGACATACCAGGATTATATCACTTAGAAGAATGTTTGACCAAAAGCAATTAAAACCAGGCTTGAGTGCCACAGATTAAAATCACCCACTTTTGACTTGGTAGCATCACTCTCTGTTCATTAGGCACACTGAGCTCTCTCTATGTTGTTGTTGTTAAGTGCCATCGAGTCATAGACGACTCATAGTGACCCTATCAATGAAAGAACTGAACACTTCTATAACTTGCATTGTTTCCCCTTAATGGCACCTAGCAACAGCAAAAACAAATCAACAGCCGCATAAACTCAGATCGATTGCCTTACAAAATGATGTAAATGGTGTCTTAATTCTCAAATTTATTTGACAGCAAAAATAATTCTTAGAAATTTATTTTTTATTCTGTCACAAATATGAGCTCCCCAAATGACACTTTACGTTATACAGGCAGCGACTTTCAAATTCTTTCCTATGGAGCCTTTGGGAGTTTTAATAAGTTTAGAGGTCATATATGGTGGTTGGACAGGGGACTATTCTTCCCTTAAACCCTTTTTTGTTATAACTGCCTGTGACAGGGCCACTATATCTTGGTAGTGATTCAATTCAAATTGAAAAATACTTATGCTGACAATGTAGTCTGTTTTTTTCCTCTCATTTGATTTATAAACCTCACCTTTATATTTGAAAGCCAAGGATATGGATATAAACTTGAGATAAAATTGATGAAATAGTTTATTATTTTCTTTTCCAATGAGACAAATCAAGCAAGATAGAAGTAGAATACCTGTGAATGGAAATATAAAAGAAACTGAGATGGAAATGAATTCAAACTCTTGTATAATGAATTAATTTCTATGGATTCATCCTTTGAAATGTCTTGTACCTATTCTCTTTATACCTACAGCTTCTATCCTATTCAAACTATTCTTTAACCTGAGTCATGCTCTTTTTCTACTCTCATTTTCAGTTCATCTTAATCAGAACCTATAGAAATAACTTTCTAAAATGCCATTTCCATATGATTATCCATTATATCCCAAGTAAATATTTCAAAATATGGCATTAAAGTCACCTGTAATTTTGCTACAGATATAATACAATCCCAATTCACCTTTCATAATTATTCTTCAAGGAGATGGGAAAAATAATCTTCAATTTTATATGGAAAAGAAGACCCAGGATCAGCAAAGCACTGAACAAGAAAACCAAAGTAGGAGAACATAAGTTTCCTGATAGCAAAAATAGGCACAGTAATCAAAATAGCTGTATCTATGTGCTGTTGTTGATTACTTGTTATGAGTCAGAACAGATCTATAGTTGACCCAACCACAGGTTTTCAGAGTTAGTAAATCGCACGGGAAGAGTTTACCCATCCTTCTCCTGTGGAGCAGCTAATAGCTTTGAACTGTGTACCACTGGGATTGCAGCACATCTTCTTGCCACTAGGCCACTAGAGCTCCCTAGAATATAAGTGAGAATCCAGAAGTAAATCCATCCATCTATTGACAGTTGATCTTTCAGAAGGGAATGAAATACCATTCATTAGATGGAGACTAATTAGCTTCTTTAACAAATGATGGTGTCAACATTGAAAATCTATTTTCAGAAAATGGAAACAATATTTGTACCTCACATCCCATACAAAACCTAGCTGAAGATAAAACAAACGACTCGTGGTAAAACCTAAAGCTATGAAGTTCATCAGAGAAAAAATAGAGACAAACTTAGAAGTCCTGATTTGCTGTATAAAAAGACTACCAAGTGTGATAAAAATGTACAACCAGAAAATTTTAAACTTAGATGATGAGATTTTTCTAAAGAATTAAATTCTTAAGTACATTAAAATAATTCTACAAAAAACTAAAAAAAGGTATATTTGACAAGGGGTTCATCTTTAAAATTTGTAGAAAATACTTATATCCCAACAAGAAAAGGGCAAACAGCTTAAAAGCAAAATGGACAGCAGATATGAAAACACATCACAGAAGACACTCAGATGGGCAACAAATGCATTAAGAAGTGCTCGGCATAATTAGCCATTGTTGTTACATGCCATCTAGTTGAGCATAACTCATAGTGACCCTATGGACACAAGACCTGAACCCTGCTCTTTCCTGCACCATCCTCAGCAGCTCTCACATACATGAGCCCATTCCCATGGTCACTGTGTCAATTCATCATTTAGGATTTTTCTCCATTTTGCTGATCGTCTACCTTTCCTGGCTTGATATCCCTGTGTAAGGAATAGGCATTAGAGAGATGCAAATCAACACAATGAGTTATAGTGTCACCTTAGCAGGGTTTTTAAAGGCAAGAAATCACACAAGAGGAGATTGCTATTCCTTCTCCTGCAGAGAAACTGGTGGGTTTGAGCTGTGTGCATTCAGGATTGGAGCATAGCTTCTAAGGATAGGCCACCATGTCCTTAGGACATGGAAAATAGAAATTCCATTTAACCTTTCAATCCCACTACTAAGCTTCTTAAAGAAACAAGAGCTGAAACAAAAACAGATGTACGGACAACCTAATTTATAGCAGAATTATATACAGCAACAAAGAGAAACAACCCTAGTGTCCATAACAATATGAATAGATACAGAAATTGGTATGTTCACACAATGAGTACTATGCAGAATTGGGAAATAATGAAGAATTTATCAATTATTGTATAACATGGAGGAATCTACAGGATGTTATACTGAGTGAAATAAATCAGCCACAAAAGGACGAATATTGTATAATACTATTGTTATTAGTAAGTACCATTGAGTCGTGTATGACTCATAATGAACCTGTGACCAAAGTATCTGAACCCTGTTCTATCCTGCTGTCCTCATTATCTCTGGCACACTTGATCCTATTGCTGCTGTCACTATGTTTGTCTTGTTGAGGGTCTTTCTTCCTTTCACTGACACTCTGCCTTTCCAATCATAATATCCCTTAACAAAGAATTGCTTCTCCTGCCCATATGCCCAAAGTATATGACATGTAGTTTCTTCATCCTTGTCTTCAAGGAGTACTCTGTGTTCACCTTCTCCAAGACTTATCTGTTTGTTATTTTGGCAGTCAATGATATATTCTGTACTCTTCTCCAACACCACAACTCAAAAGCATCTCTTCTTCTGTTATCATTCCTATTTATTTGTCCAGCTCTTAGATTTATAGAAGGTAATTGGAAAGCCTATGGTTTAAACACACCTTAGTCTTTAAACTGCCATCATTGCCTTCAGTAATTTGGAGAGGTCTCTGAAGCAGACTTTTCCAACAATGCTCTTTGTCTTTGGGTCTCCTGGGTACAGATACTAAGAGTGTTGATTGTGGATCTAAGCAAATGAAATAATTGATAATTCCAATCTTCTTTTTATTTATTATAATGTTTCCTATTGTCCCAGTGGGTTGGATTTTTGTTTTCTTGATGTTGAGACATAGTCTAACGCTGCATTCCTTATGGGCTGCAGCAAGCACCAAGTCTTCCTTTTTTCAGCAAGCAAAGTTGTCTCACTTGCATAACACAAGCTGCTGCTGAGTTTTCCTCCAATCCTGATGCTATATTTTTCTTCATAAAAGCTCAGCTTCTGGATTTGCTCAGCATACAGACTGAATAGCTATGGAGAAAGATACAGTCCTGGTTCACACTTTTCCTGATTCCAAACCATGCAGTATTCCCTTGCTCTGTTCAGATAGCAGCTTCTTGGTCTTGGTGTCTTATAATTGTTTGGAGTTCTTAATTCTTCTCAATGTTAGTCATAATTTGTTATGATCTACACAGTCAAATGCCTTTACAAAGCTAATAAAACACAAATAGATATCTTTCTGGTGTTCTCTAATTTCAACTAAGGTCTATCTATCTGACATCAGCACGGATATTTCTGATGTCATCTCTTTTAAACCCAGCTTGAACTTCTAGCAGTTCTCTGTTAATGTGATGTTCTAGCAATGTTTAAATTATCTCCAACAATAGAATTAATTCCTTCCTATTCATATCCAGCACTATTTTGCTTGTATGTGATATTAATGGTATAGATAAATAATTTTCACATTCTATTGGATCATTTTTCTTAGGATTGAGAACAAATATAGCCAAGTAAATTGACCAGGTATCCAGTCTTTCAGATTATTTGGCAGATCACCCAGGGTGGTCAAGTTTTAGCCAAGCTTCCACATTAAGATATACTAAACAGAAGAACTGACCATCTACTGCTGAAATAACTGGCCTTTGAAAATCCTACGACCAATTCAGAGGAACACATTTAGATGTAATATTAGAAGCAGAGCACAATGGTGGAAGATACCAAAAGACAATGAGAAAAAGCTATAAACCTCAAATAAGAACTGGAACATGGGATGTATGAAGTTTGACTATAGGAATATTGTAAGTTGTAAAAAAATGAAATGAAATAGAATGTATAAAAATTGACATTCTAGGCACTAGTGTGCTAAGATTGACTGGCCTTGGTCACTTTGAACCAGACAGTCATCATATGTATAAGACTACGATTATAAAAATCTATGGAAAGGTTTATGTGCAAGTAGAATAATTACAGCATAGTTACCAGGGAAAGAAAGGGAGAGAGAAATAAAATCAATAAATCGGTAATAAGCACCTATTAAGATGGACAATAAAAGGCAATTTAGAGTGAATGGATGATCAGAATATATGAGTATTGTAATTAATGTTGTAAAACAGAATGTGTCAGAGATTCTGATGGAGAAGGATAGGACAGGGGTCAGGTCTGTTCTTTATAAGCTTGCTAGGAGAATATTGGCTTGATGCCACCTAACAACAACAATATTTCAGCTAATAATAAGGCTAGAAGTAATATTTATTTCTGTATAATTAATTCTAGAAATATTCTGAGATTCCTTCTCTTTTGGAAAATGGGACTACAGAGAGGACAAACATTCCATTACCTATTAATTGGTTAACTTCTCTGAGAGTTAAGTCTTTTTGTTAACAACTTGCTGTGTAAAGTAGTTTTACTTTCTTTGTTGAACTTAATGAAGGAAGTCCTCTTCAACAAAGATTTTTGTTGTTGTTGTTGATTTCATATATTGATCTTTCTCTGATATCTCTTTTCTCTTGATAACCGTGACTATTTTCTCCTTTCTATTTAGAATCTTTTACCAATATGAATAGATATTACAAATATTGTCTGAGAAACTTGGGGTGGGGAAGCAACAATTCTATTCATAATTCTTTAGATTTCAAAAACTTATATTGAGAGCTCCAAGTTTGTCTTTTCAGTTCTAGTTTTGTTCCACTGTTTCAAGTCTCCAGTTTAAACCAATGATGAATACTACTGCGTTTGGAGCTGGAATTTGTTAATATTCTACTAGGCATTTTTTGCTATCTCTTTGGAACAGGTATATTTTGGCTCTAATCTACTTATTGTATCAGTCTGTTGGATTAGAAAATAAGAGCTTAGAGAGATTGAATAAAATTCAAAACAAACAAAAAGCCTAGGGAAACCTGAGTAAACTTTTCTTTTTTTCCCTTCTGCAAAGAGTAACCGTAAATGTTGTTCCCTCAGGAATGTCATTTATTCACTATTTGGCTTAATTAATTAATTGGGAGGTGGCATCCTAAACAACATTTCTCCAGAAACTCTGTGAACTTCGATAAATGTCAATAGTTGTAGAGAGATTTCAGGCCTTTTGTTCATAGGGTTGATTATGAGTTGTGCTTGATTTGAAGGCAATCAACAACAACGATAATTATATCTATTGAGGGATTTCTAGTGGTCTACTGATGCCAATCCAAAGGCATGCAGTTTGAATCCATCACTTGCCACATGGGAGAAATACACTCTCCTTCTGTGCCATTTACAGCTTCTGAAAACCCACAGGAGGGTTGGTTATGAGGTAAGTCGGACTTAATACCACACAGCAACAACAGAAATATCTATTGAATTCTGTTGAACTAAATTTCAAAGGTATCTGTCTAATTTTTCTTTTCATTCCTGTAAAGTCAGATATGTCACCCATGCTCTTTAATCTCGTTTTACTCATCCCAACACCAATCTTACTGCTTTGTTTGGCCCCAAATCCAGTGTGATAATACCTCATAAACCACATGGAATTGTGTGAGGGAAGTCAAAGGTTATGACTCAGTTTCATAGCAGAATACAGTCAGGATAGCTACTGAAATGTGCTTGCAGGTGCCTCAGCCCTGAGCCATGTGGCTTTGGGCCTGTGTTACACAGGTCTCAGTCCTAGCAATTGTATCTCTCTCCCCTTCAAACTCCCAAATTGACCCACAAACTTAGGGAAGGCTCCTAGCTCTAGTTCTGTGGTGTAGCAGTCCCAAGATCACGTTTCAAATCAGGTCTCTGAGTCTCCCGTGTGGCTGCTGGTGCTGCTGCTCCCGTGGTACCTAGTCTGCCTCCCTGTGTGGACCATAAGTTCTGTATTTTTCCCTTTCACACCTACCAAACAGCTTACTTTTGCCTACCAACAAGGTGGTTACAGCATGGAAACTTGGGAAAAGAAACAGAAGGTCTCACTAATTTTAGGAAACAAATTTGAACTACTTAAATGATTTCATGAGAATTAGATTAAAATGATTATGATGATAGTAAAATTGTATATGGTATAAATAATTGTGCCAAAATGCTTATAGAGGAGAAACAAGTGCATTTTTAATTCTATAAAGTTCCATATAATAGAAATGCCATATTTGAACCCTGAAAGGACATAACAGGTTTAATCTGTGGATATTAATTAGAACATATTTGCAAAGCACTGTGAGGATGTACAGTGTTATCTAAACACTACGGTCTGTTTGTTTATATTTATATATATACACACAAACAACTGAAAAGCAAGAGAGACCATTACTATAACCTTATATTAAGCACTGTAATATTAAGGGTATATTTTACAAAATAGCTTTATTAATCACGAACTTATTTTGCCAAGTAGTTGGGTGGGAATATGCAAATAGGGTGTGCTAGCCTATTCACAAGGAGATTGGCTAATCTCACCAGTCCACAAAGAGATTGGCTAATGTCACCATTAAATTGAGCAGATCCAGCAGCAGATATGGAGGATCTTCCCCACCAGCAAAAGAAGCAACAAGGGAATGTAGTATGTCCTTTGGGGTCAGAGATTCATGCATCAGCCAGAGTCGGGTCCATGAGAGCACTATCCATAGCAGCTACAGCGGAGAACCAGAGACATGATGTGAAATGGGATCTTTGGACTGCTATACCACGGAACTGGAACTAAGAGCCTTTGCCCTAGTTTGCTGGACAGCTCAAAGGGGAGGGGAAAAGAGCCATAGTTGGCAGGACTGAGAGCTTTGTAACAATGGCCTGAAACACAAGGCTCAAGACTGAGGCACCTGGGAGCACATTTTGGAAGCTATCCTGACTGTATTCTATTACTAACCTAGATTATAGTCCCTTGACTTCACCAATATGGTTCTGTATGTTCTGTGAGCTATTACATTGGATTTTGGACCCAGTAAAGTTGTAAGATTGGTGTCGGGATAATTAAAGAGGTGTGGGAGTGTGGACAACATATTGGACCTCATAGGAATTGGTTTCTGTTGTTGATGTTGTTGAGAGGGACAGTTCCCTTCTGTGAACTGTTATTACTAAAGGTCAGATATGACCATCTCCATGCAGCCCTTGCTCAGACTGTAAATGTTTATATAAGCAAATTGTCATGCCTTTCTCCCACGGAGGGAGTTCTTTTGAGTTCTGTATAGGTAGTGACACTGCTAATCCAAGATAGGTACTTCATTGTTAGTTCAAATCCACCAGCTACTGCTTGAAAGAAAGATGAGTAATCTCCTTTGCAATTCACAGTCTCCGTGAAGCCAGCCACAGGGTCAGCTATGAGTCAATTCTGACTTGACAGGAATAATTTTTTCAAAGTTTTTCTCCAATGGAGCATCATGTGTGGTCAAATGACTATTCAGTTTCAGCCAGTGCTTAATCACTGGCTTACCAGGGGTCATTCAAGATGTCAAGGATCATAAAAACCAAAACCTAAATCTACTGCCAGGGTTGATTTCACTCAGTAACCATAAAGGAACAGGAGAATTTCACTATAGGGTTTCCAAGAGAGTAAATCTTTGCAGAAGCAAAAAGCCCTGTCTTTCTCTATTGAAGGGTTAGTGGGTTCAAATTTTGTTTAGCACTTGGACTTATCACCACTATGTCATGTAGGTACCTTAAGGCGTTCATTGTTGTTGTTGTGTGGCATTAAATTAGAACCAACCCATAGCTGACCCAGTAAAGAGTTCTCTGAGGAAATAAATTGCACAGGAGATTACTCTTCTTTTTCCAAGAAGCAGCTGGTGAATTTGAACTATATGCCTTTATGTTGGTAGTTCAATTCCTTGCCACCGACGTGTGACATTTTCAGCTATCTTATCTTAAATCCACAAGTGATACTTAGCTTCACTATAATTGACTTTGATACTGCAGATTATTCAATGTCACTGATTAATCAATCTCATATGGGGTTTCCCTCTCCTACTCTGTTCATTCACCCTTCTGCGCATGATATCCTTCTCCAAGGACCAATCTCTCCTGACCACGTGATCAAAGTAAGTGAGGAGGAGTTTCTAAATCCTAGCCTCCAACAAGAGATTTGGTTTCACTGTCTTTAAGACAGACCTATTTGTTTTCTTGGCAGTCTATGGTATGTTCAAGACTCTTCTCCAACACCACAACTCAAAGGCATCTATTCCTCTTCTGTCATCCTCAGTCATTGTCCAACTCTCTGAAGCATAACCATGGCCTGGATTGGTTACACCTTTGTATCTAGACTGACATCGTTGCTATTCAGCTCTCTGGAGAGGTCTATGACAGCAGATATTCTCAATGCAGTTTGTTTCTTGATTTCCAGACTGCTGCTGTTAAGAGTGTTGATTGTTATAAGTACATGAGTCAAAAATTATGGAAAAGTAAAAGAAAAGATTCTTTCATTGTTTTACAAACCCTCCCCCAGGTCCCCTCCACCATGTAGCCCTCGCTCTAGACTCCTGTGATGACAGAAATACCTAGTCACATATCTCTTTTAAACAGTTTTCTCCCTCCTCTGTTTCAGTGCAGTATACATTATTGAACCCATCTTACTCAGTCTCTCCCCAACCCCGAGGTTAGTCGCATTCTACAACAGTGGCATCATGTAATATTTGTCCTTTTGTGACTGGGATATTTCACTCAGCATAATGTTCTCCAGAGTCAACCATTTTGAATAATGCATGAGTTCCTTGTTTTTTAAAGCAGCATAGTATTCCATTGTGCGAATATACGACAGCTTCTCTAGCCATTCGTTTGTTAATGGGCACTTAGGTTGTTTCCAACTCCTTGCTATTGTGAACAAAGCTGCAATAAACATGGGTGTGCATATATCTGCTTGGATGTCAGCTATGGTCTCTTCAGGGTATATTCCCAGTAGAGGAATTGCTGGGTCAAATGGTATCTCTATTTGCAACTTTTTGAGAAAGCGCCATACTGCTTTCCACAGGGGTTGCACCATTTTACACTCCCACCAACAGTGAATCAGGGTTCCAGTTTCTCCACAACCTCGCCAGCATTTGTTGCTTGCTGTTCTGTTAAATTTCCATAATTTTTGACTCATGTACTTATAACTTGTTAGTCAAATTTGTGTCTTCTAGGTTGCAACACCCCCATGATACATCTTCAAGGATATGAACATGTACGGCCAAGCACAATCAATAAGAGTGCATCTAAATTCCAAAATCAATCTCCATAATAGTCTATGTGTTTCCTACTGCCAAAGGGGGGCCCTTTAGAGTAGTGAGAGAAGATCTTCACCCTGAAACCCTCAGCGTCCCTTTTCAGCAGGAAGTAGCTAAGAGAATACGCCATCCCCTTTTCCTTATGAATCAGGGTGAAGTCTCTCTCAGGGAGGAGTGATAGGGAATGGCAAAGGACACACCGACAAAGGAGATTAATCAGAACTGACTTTGACAAGCACCGTGGCAATTGGACAATTAAAACAGACATTCGGATCGCAGGGAAGAAGAACAAACTGGGGAGGAGGGTGGAGAGAATGGTGCGGCAATGAAGGAGTGAAAGCCCAGAATCCCTGTGAATGTTCATTGAAACTAATAAAATTTAATAATAATAAAAAAAAGAGTGTTGATTGTGGATCTGAGCAAGCTGTAATTGCTCACAACCTCAATCTCTTCTCCATCTAATATGGTGCTGCCAATAGGCCCAGTGGTGAGAATCTGTGTCTTCTTGATGTTGAGCTTCAATTCATACTGAAGACTAGAGTCCTTGACCATTTGCAGCAAGTGCTTGAGGTTTTCTTCTGTTTCAGCAAGCCAGGTTGTGTCATCTGCATATTGTAGGTTGTTAATGAGTCTTCCTCCAATCTTGATGCCACACTCATCCTCATAAAGCCCTGTTTCCCAGATGATCTGTTCTGCATATAGACTGAAAAGGTACAGAGACAAGATGCAACCCTGATGCACTCCTTTCCTGATTTTGAACCATGCAGTGTTTCCTTGCTCTATTCTGAAGATTGCTTCTTGGTCCAAGTATAGGTTTCCTATAAGCATGATCAAGTGTTCTGAGATTCCCATTCTCCTCAAGGTTAGCCACAATTTATTGTGATCCACACAGTCAAATGCCTTTGCATGGTCAATGAAACATAGATACACATTCTTCTGGTAATGTCTGCTTTCTGCCAAGATCCATCTGACACTGGCAATAATGTCCCTAGTGCCACAACGTCTTCTAAACCTAGTATGTATTTCTGGTAGTTCTCTGTTAATGTACTGTTCAAGTCTCTTCTGGATAATCTTCAGCAGGAATTTGCTAGTGTGTGATGTTAGAGATATTGTACAATAATTTCCACACTCTGTCGGGTCACCTTTTTTTTGAATGGGAATAAATATGGTTCTCTTCCAGTCAGTTGGCCAAGTAGTTGTCCTGCAGATTTCTTGGTACAACTTGGTGAGCACATGCAGGGTAACATCTGTTTGCTGAAATATGTCAGTTGATATTCCATCAATTCTTGGGGCTTTATTTTTTGCCAATCCTTCAAAGCAGCCTGCACTTCCTCCTTCATAACTATTGCCTCTTGCTCATGTGTTTCTTGATACTATTCTGTGTCAGCCAATTCTTTTTGGTACAGTGACTCTGTATACTCCTTTCATCTGCTTTTTTTTTTTTTAAACACATGATTAACATTTATTATTAAACTTTCCCAAACAGTCTATCATGGGGCTGGAGAGGGCTGCCTCCTTTCATCTGCTTTTAATGCTTCTTGAATCATTCAATATTCTGCCCATAGCATCCTTAAGCATTGCAACTCATGGCTTGAATTTATTCTTTAGTTCTTTTAGCTTAAGAAATGCTGAGTGAATTTGGCTCTTTTGCTTTTCTGACTCCAGCTTCTTACACATTTTAGTATAATATTTTGCCTTGTCTTCCCAAACAGCCCTTTCAAATCTTCTAAAGCTTCCTTTAAAGCTCCTTAGCTTCTTGATCTTCTTCCCTTTGCTTTGGCTTCTCAGTGCTCTAGTGCAATATTCGAGTCTCTTCTGACATCTATTTTGGTCTCTTCTTCTTCTTCCTTCTTAATAATGACTTTTTTCATTCTTCATGAATGATATTCTTGGTATCTTCTTATACCTTATCTGGTCTTCCTTCATTAGTGTTCAAGGCCTCAAACCGAATCCTGAGTTGGTCTTTAAATTCATGGGAGATAGACTCAAGGTCAAATTTTGATTCCTGTGGGTATGATTTAACCTTGTTTAGTTTTAATTTGAACTTGAATATAAGCAGTTGATAGTCTGCTCCGCAATCAGCACCTGGCCTTGTTTTTACTGCTGATATTGAACTTCTCCAATGGTTCTTTCCACAGATGTAATCAACCTGATTCTTGTGCATCCCATCAGGTGAAATCCTTGTGTATAGCCTGAATTTATGCTTCCTATAAAAGGTATTTGCTATGACTCAATCATTAATTGTATGGAATTCTATCATTCTTATGTTAGATGGATCTTGGTTGAAAGCACGAAGTCTCAGAGGAATTTCTCTTTGCTTCATTGAATCTCAATATCAAAAAAACAAAGATTCTCACCACTGGGCCGATTGGTAGCATCGTGATGGATGATGAAGAAATTGAAATTGTAAACAGCTTTAGTTTGCTTGGCTCCACAATCAACACTCTTGGCACCAGCAGCCAGGAAATTAAAGGACGTATTGTGTTGGGGAAGTCTGCTGTTAGAGACCTATCCAAAGTACTGAAGAGCAGTGATGCCATTCTCAATACTAAGGTGCATCTGATTCAGGCTATGGTCTTTGCAAACTTGCTATGCATCAGAAATCTGGACAATGGCTAGGGATTAAAGAAGGATAATTAATGCTGGAGAAGAATATTGAATATACCATGACCTCCTAAGAGGATGAACAGGTTCATTCTGGAGAGGGTAAACCAGGCTGCTCCTTGGAGGCAAAGATTCAGAAGCTTCATTGGACATATTTTGGACAAGTTGTAAGAAAGGGCCAGTCCTTGGAGAAGGACGTCATGCTTGTGAGTGTGGAGGGACAGCACAGGAGAAGAAAACTCTTGAGATGGATTGATTCAGTGACCTGGGTAATGGGGGGTGGGTGTGTCAGAGAAAATAAGATTGGCACAGGATAGAGGATATTTTTCTCTGTATCAGAAAAAAATTGTCTTATCATTTAGTAACTCTACAGCTAAGTTAAAACAACTTTATAACTTTTAAAATGAATTTATTTGTTCTATAACAAATGAAAATCCATACTGTTCATAGTAAAACTGATTTCAGGCTTATTATATGACCTAGAGCAAAAGTATGACAATAGCATCAATAACTTTTCATTCCTTCAAAAAGGAATTTATTCATCAGTTTAAGTTTTCTAAAGGCAGCACACGGATAATACATCATTTTATTGTTTAGACTTTAGTCATTCAACTATCAAGTACCATTTTAGTAATGCATTGTTAATTAAAGATTAGAATTGTTAGCATGTAAACATCAATGTTGAGACTAGTCAAGAAGAATAAATCAATACTTCACTTCCCATTTTCTGGTAAAATCACAATGGAAATGTGACTTTGTGTAGAATTTGTAATGAATGGGAAGAATGCTTGGTATTGGGAAGGTAGAACTCCCAGGCCTGAATTAAATGGGACTGCCTGAGGGAACAGGAGTGAGAGGATTTGTAAATAGAAGGAAAGAAGCTCACTTTTTGCTCTTTATTTTATGTTTCACAAATATATATATATATTTGTATATATATATACACACATATACACATATATAGTGATATAACACTTCTATTTCATATTTCTGTGTTTTTTTAATTTTTTTAAAATTTTTTTGTTTGTGTGTGTGTGTACCGTCAAATCGGATCTGACTGATACAGGAGGGATGGCCCCTCCTTCTCCGGCAGAGCATCTGGTGGATTCGAACCGCATATCTCTGGAATTGCAGTGCAGCTTTGTGCCATTAGGCCACCAGAGCTCCCCTATTTCTGTGTTTTGAGATGTGTTATGAGTTGATTTGTGTCTTCTGGAGGGGGAAAATATTAATTTCTAACTCCATAGGTCTTTGAATGGAACTTTATTTGGAAATAGTCTCTGTAGATGCAGATAGATAAGCTGAGGTCTTACTGGACCAGGCTGGCTCATAACCAATATGACTGGAATCTTATTAATAGAAAAGACCAGATTATCAGGTGAGACACTCTTCTCTAGAAATATCACTTTCAGGTGTCTGCAGGAGAGAGAAGGGACTGAAATTTTCCTGGGGAAAGGACCTTCCATTTAGAGATCCTTACTTCCACTGTTGTGGGGCTGTTCCAAGTGCCAAAGATGACAAGAGAGTTTGGGACAAAAAGCTATAAGCAAGGAAAAGGTTTTCTCAGCTTTCTGAGAGAGGAGAGCTGACTTGAAACTCTCCAGCACACAAACTGCTTAATTGGGCACCCCTGATTTCGCACCACTCTTGAGACAAAGGATGACATTAGGCTTTAGGATCCAAAGAGCCTTTAGGTGAGATTCTCTTCCTCAGAGCCAGCACTTTCAGATGCCTGCAGGGGAGAGAAGGGACTGAAACTTCCCTGGGAAAAGTCCTTCCATTTAAAGATCATTGGCCCCACTTGTGTGGGGCCATCCTAGATGCCCAACAGAAAAAGAGAGTTTGAGACAAAGAGCAACAAGCAGAGAACAGACTTTCTCAGCTGGTACATTGAGCTGTGAGAAAGAGAGCTGACTTGAGACACCACCACCAACACCCCCCCCCCCACCCCCGACAGAAACTACTCACGTGGAAGCACCTGGTCTCACACACCACTCAGCCACTCCTTAGAGGAAGCAGGACAATAGAGTTTGGGAAAGGGGACACTACCATCAGGCTAGATTTCTGCAGAGCTGAAGTGAAGACCAGAGAGAACTTGAAGGACTTTAGGAAAGGTGAGGGGCTCACTTCATACGTTTGTTTAGTATTTTAATCCTACAACTAAATAATAACATCAAGAGATAAGAATTACCAACAAATTACATAGACACAAAAGGAACAGCCTAAAACTTATAAAGAAAAAAAAATCCCTTAATGTCAAGAAAGCAGCAGGTTGTTTCAAACATTGTGGAAAAAAAAATCCCAAATTAACTCCTCTCCCCCGCAAAAACAAAACAAACCCCCCCAAAGAATATTATAGACCCAGTGAATACTCCCAAGACAAGAAGGCAGAAAATATGTGTTGATATAGAGGTATTTGAATAACTACGGAAGAAAGTACAAATGATGGAAGAAACAAAGCCACAAATAAAGGGAATGTGCTAACTTAGAAAGCAAAAACAAACATATTGATGTGGCATTATTTGGACAGCTATGGAAGAAGGTGCAAATCATGGAGGAAACAAATGAAACCATTAAGAAAGAAAGAAAAAAAGCCCACAAATGACTGGATTCAGAAGCACGGAAACCTGCTAAATAAAACCAATATAAGAGTCATTAAAATTACTTAACTGTAAAGAAAAAAGGAGGGGGTGGTGGTGGAAGCAAATTCTCCAGAGACAGGGAACCAGAAGAAATAGATTGATGAGGAGGAACTTGTACAACTATGGAAGAAAATTAAAAAGATGAAAGAAAGAATTGAAACTATAGATTAAGAAATCACCAATAAAAAAAAATCATCACTGGTGTTAGGGCTTAATTGTTGCCTAAAATTATCTGTTAACTGTATTTACTGTGATATGTTATGAATGTTAGGCAAGTCAAATCCATTTAGCCTATTTAGAGTCACTCTTATTTGGGAGATACTTTGAATAATTCAAAATTGAGCTCACAGGATTGATTATACATTGTATTTGCAGAATAGGCTTCGGGAGTTCATCTTGTACATGGAACTTTGTTTTGTTTAATTTTTCCTTTAAGGTATTGTATGCATTTCATTTCCCCTCTCGTTTTAAAATTTTTTGAATGAAAATTTACAAAACACATTGTATTGCTTTTCTCCAAAATCATGCACATTCTGTTTCACATCAATTCTAATACAGTTATTCATTCTACATCATCTTTTCCTTCATCCATCACAGCAAGTGTCAATTGTCTATCAGTTAATTTTCTACTCCTCTTTTTTCTCCTCTCTGGATACATGCTGCACTGATTCTCACTATATGTAAACCTTTCTCAATCTACTTATAACAGTGGTTTTATAGAATGTTGATCCTTTTGTGACTGATTATTTCACCCAGTATAAGGTCCTTTAGAATGGTGCATAATACTCTGTTATGTGAATGTATACTATACTTTCTCTATCCATTCTTTTGTTGATGGCATATGAGTTTATTCCATCTCTTTTTTCTTGTGACTAATGCCACAATAAACATGAGTTTGCATGTATATGATTATATTGAAACTCTTATTTACTTAAGGTATACTCTAGTAGTAAAATAGCAGTATCAAGTAACACTTCTGTTTTCAACTTTTAAAGTAAATGCCAGACTGCTTTCCATAATGGTTGCACCATTTTTTTATTCCTATCAACAATGCATGAGAGTTTTAGTTTCATTATATCTTTGCCAGTGTTTATTTTCTGCCACTCTTTGATATTGTTGTTAGTGTGTGATTGTTTTCACTCGTATCTTGAATGTGTCAGAGACCATGAGATGGCTCAGGAATTCAGTGGTTCAAAGAGTCACGGTTAATTGTAGGGATCTAGCTGGTACCTAATAACAGCAAAAAGAAGTAGCTAGTTATCTTGAGCTTTTTTTTTTTTCCATCTATTTGTTGGCCCTCTAAATGTGTTCTTTAGTGAAGAGTCTTTTCTTCTTCCTATTTCAGAATTGGACTATTTGTCTCTTTATTGCAGAGGTGCCACAGTTTTTTTTTTAATTTAATATGAGTTTTAATATGAGTCATATGTGTCATTGTTAAATGGGTTTTTCCCCTAGTCTGTAGGCTCTCTTTTTATTCTTCTGGGGAAATATCTTAATGCACAGAGGATGTAGATTTTAGAATATATCACCCATTTAGTTAATTCTCTCCTCATCATACATTTTTACTATGTCTGATAGTCTATGTATACCATAAATTACGGTTCTTAAACTTGATACTGGTGTTTTCCTTGATGACATCATAGCTTTTGGTTTTATTCCTAGATACCTGATACACCTCGAGTTAGATTATACAACATACTCTTTGTGAGATAATTAAAGAATACAGAGTACTCTGTAAAGTGTGGATGACATGTTGGGGAAGATTTGCACCTATACTATTATTCACTTATATTGTTGTTTTTGTTAGTGTCATTAAGTCTGTTAGAATTCAGAGTGACCCTGTGAGCAATAGAATGAAACATTGCCTAGTTTTCCAATTTCTTCAAAGTGTATGTCATGCTTGGACCCATTCTTGTAACTGCTAAGTAAATCCATCTCACTGAATCCCTTGCCATTTATTGTTGCTTCTCTAATGTGCCAACTGTCATGTTCTTCTCCAGCAATTTGTCCCTCCTGAAGATGTCCAAAGTCCAGAGTGAAAGCCTCTCCAAACTCTCTTCTAAGCAGCATTCTAGTTGTAATTCTACTAAGTATCTCTTATGGCAGCCCATTGTTGTTTTTACGTGCAATTGAGCAGAGTACACCTCATAGAAACCCAATAAACAGATCTGAACCCTGTCCTATCCTGTACTATCTTCACAATCTCTTTCCCACTCCAGCCCATTTCTTCAGTCACTGTATCAATCCATCTGGGTAAAAGTCTTTTTCTCTCTTGCTGACACTCCACCTTTGCAATAATGATGTCCTGCTTCAAGGAATTGTCTCTCCTAGCAACATGCCCAAAGTATGTGAGACAAAGCTTTACCACCTTTGCCTCCCAGGAATACTCTGCACCTTTTTCAAGACATATCTGTTTGTTCTTTGGCCAGTCTAGGAACTATTCAGTACTCTTCTTCAACATCACAGTTCAAAGACATCAATTTTGCCTCTGTCATTGTAATTAATTGTCCAGTCCTAATTAATTTTCCACTTCTCAGATGCATCATAAGGGATGGCCTGCATCAGGAACACCTTAGTCCTCAAACTGACCTCATTGCTCCTCAATAATTTGGAAAGGTCCCTGATTGCAGAATTTCTCAGTGACAATACATCACTGATATTTTGACTGCTTGATACCAAAGGTGTTGACTGTCAATCCAAGTAAGATAAAGTTGTTTATAGTTTCAATCTTTTCTCCATCTATAAGGATGTTGCCTATCGATACAGTGGTGTGAATTTTTTTTTTCTCAATGTTGAGATGCAAACTATATCAAAGGCTGCTGAATTTAACCTTCTGTAGCAAGTGCTTCAAGTTTTCCTCACTTTTAGCAAGAAAGGTTGTGCCATCTGCATAACAAAGGTTATTGATGAGTCTTCCTCTAATTCTGATGTCATATATTCTTCATGGAGTCCAGCTTCTCAATTTAATTTTCTTGGCATACAGGTTGAATAGGTTTAGAGAAACATTATAACCCTGAAACAAACCTTTCTTAATTTTAAACCATGTAATATTTAAAATGTCCAAGGCAGGCTATCGTATATTCAGTATTCTTCACCAATACAACATTCAAATACATCAGATTTTCTATGCTCATCCTTATTAATTGTGCCATTCTAATGATTATTGTTGTTGTTGAGTGCCATTGAGTTGCAGGCTATTCATAGCAACCCTATGAAGGAGAGTCCTCAATGCTTGGGTTCCTTTCATCCTCTCTCCAGGTTCATAGGGTTTCTGGAGGCAAGCTATTATGGAAGTGGATGCCACTCCTCCTTCCAAGCTTGTTTTAATCAGGGAGCTCCACCCCACTCTCTGTCCGCATTGGGTAGCTAACCATTAACACATTTGACACATCCGTGTCACAGTGTTCAGCCTCACAGCAACCACAAGTGACCACGATAAGGCAACTTGTACACCAGGGCTATACAACCTAGAGAAATGTCTGAACAAAAGCAATGAAAGACAGGCCCGAGGGCCGCAGATTAAAAGTCACCCACCTTTGGCTTCGTAGCATCGCTTTCTGTCCACTGGGCCAGCTGATCTCTCTCTCTCTGGCTTGCCTGGCTCCTGGAGTCAGAGTAGTCCTTCACGTCCAAAAACTGCCACAACACCCGCACACACAACACCATTCTCTCTCTGGCAACCAGGTCATAGCAGCCCTGGGTGGAGCAAACCTGGGAGAATATTGCCGCCTTCTCTCCCCCTTCCCCTTTTGGGCTTGAAGTCCCCTGCTGCCTTAACCCCTAGTCCAAGACTGACTTGCCTGGCTCCTGGTGGCAGAGTGGTCTTTCATACGGAAAAACTGCCACAACACCTGTGCACACAGCACCATGCTCTCTCTGGCCATTTTTAAAAAATGATTTTAATGATTATATGAGACAACTAGAACTAAGAGCTTGAGTGAGGTGCACCCTTGTCCTGTAAGGGATGTTGTTGTTTTGAACACTTTAAAGAGGTCTTTTAGGGAGCTCTGCTGGCCTACTAGCAAGAAGCTGCACTGTAA
>NW_006399787.1:456401-467003 GCF_000299155.1 Elephantulus edwardii | reverse complement strand
CTTCAGTAGGGATTGTGTCTCAGTATCAAGAAAACAAAGATTCTTACCACTGGACCAATAGGTGGAGAGGAGAATGAAACAACAGCTTCACCTTGTTTGGATCCACAATTAACACCCTTGGTATGAGCAGTCAGGAAATAAGATGTATGGCACTGGAAAAATCTGTAGTCAGGGCTCTTTCCAAATTGAGGATTAGTGATGTTAGCTAGAGGACTAAAATGCATCTGATTCAGGCCATAGTCTTTTCAATCACTTGCTATGCATCTGAGACCTGGACAATCAATAAGGATGGCAGAAAAAGAATAGATGCCTTTGAGCTGTGGTGCTGGAGATGAGCACTGAAAATCCCTTGGACGGCCAAGAGAATAAACAGATGTGTCTTGGATAAGGTGCAGTCAGAGGACTCTTTGGAGACATGCATGATGAGGCTTCACCTCATACACTTTTGACATGTTGCTAGGATGTGCTGTTCCTTGGAGAGGGAAATGATGCTGGGAAAGATAGAGGGTTGGCGAAGGAGAGGAAGACCCTCAACCAGGTATATTGACACGGTGACTGCTGCAATGGGCTCTTGTGTGTCTAGAAGTGTGAGGATGGCACAGGACAGGGCTGGATTGAGATCTTAAGTTCATAGAGTCACTATGAGTCATACTCGACTTGATGGTACCTCACAACAACAACAACAAATCCAGAACTTCATACATTGCACTGTAATAGTATAGTTTCACTTCCTTCTACTGCTGACGTTTGAAATCTATCCAGAAATTTTACATAACCGTTTTTCACATTTACTTTAGGTACACTGCATTTAAGGGCAAGTTTTATAATCGGACATCTATTTTGGACTTTTCTTTATTTCCTTTTCATGATCTTGACTTTTTTCATGTATGATGTCCTTGATGAGATCCCACAACTAATTTTTTGTCTTCAGTCATTTGTATTCAGTGCCTCAAATCTGTCTTTGGGATTATCTCTAAATTTAGTTAGAATATCATGTGTTTAGACTACTTTGAATTTTCTTCAACTTCAATTTGAACTTGTATAAGAGTAATCAATTATCTGTTTATAGTTGGCCTGTGACATTGTTTTGATTGAGTTTCTCCATTGCATCTTTCCACTGATGTAGTTTATTTGATTCTGTGTTTTCCATAATAGGAGGACCATCTGTAAAATTGCCATTTATGTTATTAAAAAGGTATTTAAAATTAGTAAGTCATTGGTGTTACAGCATTTTTTTTCATCCTTTCTATTACCAAGACTATCTTTCCCAATTATTGATCCATTTTTTTTATTTTCTACTTTTTTATTTTAATCACCTGTAATTCTCTGTGTATGTTGACTTCATCATTGATTAATTTCAGATTGAAGAAGGTTATAAACTTCACCAATGTCTTCATCTTTTGGCTTCATAGTTGATATAGAAATTTGATCAATTGTAGCATTAACTCATCTTCATTATTGGTTTACAGACATGATCCTAACTGACAATATTGTATTTCAGGGTGGTTCTTGAAATATTCTTTCTGAGTCTGAATGAGACATTATTCCTCTTTGAGTTGTTATTCTCACCAAATTAAAGTATTTAATAATGTAATTCAAACAGCTAGTACCAGTACATTTCACAACACAACAACTATTCCAAACACCTACGACCAGTACATTTCAGCATAGTAATTACTAGGACATTGGTGACTTTCCATTTTCCTGGATTCATATTTTATAGAGTCCACTTGCCTAGTTTCAGAAGAGCTTGCAGCTGTTTATTCGTGGTTTGAGGTGTGCCACATCAACATCTGAAGGTTCTGAAAGATTTAGTTCATCAACATCATTAAGGCAGATTCTACTTTGGGATGACAGCTCTTTCCCAGTCGTATTTTGAGTGCCTTCTTAGAAAGAAATCCTCAGATATTTCTATTCTGTCTTGGTATGAGACCTCCATGGATATCCTTGTACTATGTGACATCCTGCTTCTATTTTAAATACCTGTAAATGACGATAGTTATAGAAAGGCTTCTGGCCTTTAGTTCATAGGGGTGCCATGAGTTGTGCTTGACTTGATGGCAATCAACAACAACAATGTCTTTTGATACACCAGAGGAGTTTGAATGGCCTAATGATAAAGGAGTTGTGCTGCCAACCCGTAAGTAGGTACTTCTAATCCACCAGCTGCTCTAAGGGAAAAAGATGGATCATCTCCTCTCATGTGATTTACAGCCTCTGAAAATCTCAGAAGCATCAGTTATAAGTTTGCTCAATTTGACCACAATGATTGGAGGTTTTGGATGTTTTTCTTTTTTCTTCTTTTTTTAGCTTTTTCTCATTGTTATATGGAACCGTGATTGTGTGATTCATAGGGAGTTGCACAGCTAATGTAAAGGCTGAACCTCTTTAATGGTTTAAATCTACCAGTGTCTCTAAAGAAGAAAAATGAACAATCTCATCCCTGAAATGTACAGCCTCAGAAACTGCAGAAAGAAGAATCAGCTATGAGCTGGTTCCAAAACTATATCAATGACATGTTTATATGATAAGGTATAGGAAAAGAATGACCTTGTTATTATGTTTGGTCAAGCACCAAGAAAATCAAACATCTACCAACTATTTTCTGGCAATGACTCATGAGTTTGAACATAATATATTCTGTCTCACACATGTTATATGCAAATTTGGTTGAACATGTAATTAAATTTCACTCTGTTCTTGAGACGTATTGAACAAAGTTAAGTGGTCATGTCCTTTGAATTGCAAATAATGCTTTTTGAGTATAGATTAAAATATCAGCAAACAATTCAATTATCTTACAAAGTACCTATACACTACATAAGCTTTATCCAAAGGGAGACTCTTCTATTCGTATATACTGTATGAAGATCCCAGATGGTATTTTTCTCCAATTTCTTTAATGTAGTTTTAAATAGTCTTTTCCATTGGCAGGCAATGTGCAATACAAAAAGTTAAGTCATAGCACAGGCTGTAAATTTTTTATAAGAATGAGATAGCTATAGATATACATCCAAGCTCAAAAACTTACAAGTACATTGCTAACATCCAATTCATTTCATGTATGTTAAGAGAGCTAATACTTCTAAGAACCAGATTCTTTTTTACTTAATTTTTTTAAAAAGAGCCTTAAAAAGTATTTTCAAGCAGGAAAACATCAAATGCTTAGAGATCTCATACTGCGAATCAACGATTATTGCTATTCTTTTCTATTTCCAAGGGTGAAGGACATTATCTTAAGAGCATTAGCAGATTTCAGCTGTGAAGAAATAATCACCTGGGGCTGTGAAAGGATGTAGAGAAAGCTGTGGAATCAAATCACATCGGAGATGCTGAGGTTAAGGATCGGGGGAGAGAAGTCAGATAATTTGAGCTGCTGAATGGAGCTGAGTGGGAGCCCCGCACAGTGGAGAAAATAAGATGAGAAAATGGTAGTCTTCACAATCATAAAAATAGATAGAATTGCTGACTCCAACACATGACAGAATGAAGCTAAGAAAATCCTAGTACTCACTCTGAAAAAAATGACCAAACCAAACATATACATACATGTTAAATGATAATGCAAAGAGCCCCCTCTGAGGTTCACCTCTGTTGCAACGGTTTGTCGTTTTCAATAAAAGTTTATGCCTCTTCCTGAGAATGAATGCATGTCTTGGTTTATAAAAGGATAATGCATTGGCCTTATTTCCAGTGTCTGACAGATCAGCAAATACATGTCAGCACAACTGCCTATTTGCTATTTACTACTATGGTAAACGGCAAGCCGTAAAATGTGATCTGTTTAAATTGCATTTTCCAAACAATTCTTACTCCTAGCCATACACTCTGCGAACATTATTATTATTATTATTTATGGGGCACTGTTACGGGTGTCCTGTGCAGGGAGAGTTGTGGATTTCTTTTACATTTAACTTTGTGAGAAGAAGAGACCCAGATATTATCTTGTTGGGAGTGTTCATTTCATGGTAGAGGAAAGAAACTGGAATGTAGTAACTTCACCACAATTATACAAATAATTAGAGATTGAAGTCAACGTCACATTTAAGTTTCTAATACCTTTTTAGTATAAGAGTAGAATGTATCCTCTTTCTTATATATGAAATGACTGCTCATGTAAGAAAGTAAAAATTCCCAGTGAGTAATAATCATGTAAACTTAATAAGTAGAAGCATTGTGAACATGCCACTCAGGCAAGTGGAAGTGTTTAGGTTCTTATTCTGTAGGTATTTCGCGTTGGAGAATTTTATCAGCCAAAAAATAGATTTGCAGGTTTTATCATGTACAATGGTTATGAGATACATTTTAGTGTTTCTATTGGAAGTCCAGAATGGAAAGCTCTGAGAGCCAGTCAGATAATGATATCTCTTCTCTGGGACTGAACATTAAAATACAAACATGATACACCACATTAAAGATATTTATTACCTCCTAAAATAAGTAGAATAATTATTGAACTAGAAATTTGGACGATGATATTATTTCCATGAAACTCACGCCAAATTGTTACTCAACATCTTCATTAGGATATCTATCAGGAATTTAGGATTGAAAGTAAACTCATGACTGTGGACCCCAGCTTCTCCCTCCCTTGTTCGTCTTACATAAAGAACGATGATGTCATCCAAGGTCAAGAGTCAAATTCTAGGTGAGTCCTGATTTCTCACCCTCCCATACCCTCTACTTCAGAGCCATGAGCCTATGCGGTTCATTCTTCCTTCAAAACTTATTCCAAAGGAGTTGTTTTTCTCTATTTCTCCTCCACCTCCTCCTCCTCCCTTGGTGCAGTCACCCAGTTGCTTTTCTGGTCTTGACAAGAACAAGATTCCATCAATCACTCTCTTTTTTACTTTTGGACTCCTTGGTAGTCTGTTCTGTACAGAGTAGCAAAAGTGACACGGAGATGGAATATCACTATCTGAAAAAAAATACATTCCTTCTTCTAGCAATGAGAACCAGGCAAAGAAATGAATTCCTTCCTCTGTATGATATTTCTATGGTGTATTTCTTTGAGATCACTTACTACCATTTCCTCAGCCTCTAGAACTTGCATTCAGTTTTGCTTTTTAAGTTCCTAAAATAACCCAAAACTCCTCATTGCTGTCGAGTTAGAATTGTTCCATATCTGACCCTCCAGTGTTTTTTCAGAAGTTGTAAGTCACAAAGGAGGAGACTTCCCATCTTTCTCTTATGGAACAGCTGGTAGATTTGGACAGCCTGTCTTTGTGTTGGCAGCACAACTCCTTAACTGCTAGGCCACCATGTCAATATCAAGAAAATAAAAATCCTTCACACTGAAAAAGTACGACAGGTGGAGAAAAGATTTAAGTTGTAAACTATTTCACTTCACTTTACTTGAAGTCACAAGCAACATCCATGGTAGCAACAGTCAAGAGATTAAAAAACATATTGTATTACAGAAACCTACTGTAAAGGATGACCACAAAGTGCTAAAGAGCAATGGTGTCTGTTTAAAGACTAAGGTGTACCTGGTCCAAGATGGTATTTCCATTTACTTGCAATGTATCTGAAAGTTAGAAAATGAATAAAGATGATGGAAGAATTGATGCTTTTGAATTCTGGTGTGGGACTTCAGTACATAGTATCCTGTGGAATGCCAAAAAAGCAATCAAGTAGATCATGGAGAAAGTGCAATGAAGGTGCTGCTTAGAAGCAAGGATAGTTAAATTTCATCATACTGTAGGAATGTTGTCAAGGTCTGTTGTTGTTGTTATGTACCGTTGAGTCGCCTGAGACTCATAGCAACCCTATGTACAACAGCCCTAAACTCTGCTCTGTCCTGTGCCAAGCACACTGTCTCCAACACACCCATCGCAATTACCCCAGTCACTGAATCAATCCACCTCACAGAGGGCCTTCTCTTCCTGCACTGTCCCTCCACCCTACCAAGCATGATGTCCCTCTCCAAGGACCAGTCCCTCCTTACAACATGTCCAAAGTATGTTAGACAAAGTCTCAGAATCCTTGTCTCCAAGAAGCCTCTCAGTTTAACCCTTTCCAGGATAAATCTGTTTGTTTTCTTAGCAGTCCATGGTACATTCAATACTCTTCTCCAGCATCGCAGCTCAAAGACATCAATTGTCCTTCTATCCTTCTTAGTCATTGTCCAACTCTCTGATGCATAACAATTGATAGCAAAGACCATGGCCTATATCAGACACACTTTAGTCTCCAGAGAGACACCATTGCTCTTCAGAATTTTGGAAAGGTCCCTAACAGCAGACTTTCCCACGGCAATATGTTTTTTAATTTCCTGGCTACTGGTGCCAGTTGTTGACTGTGGAGTCAAGCAAACTAAAGCTGTGAACAATCTCAATCTCTTCACCATCCATCCTGATGCTGCCAATTGGTCCAGTGGTGAGAATCTTTGTCTTCTTGACATTGAGCCTCAATCCATATTGCAGGTTGCAGTCCTTGATCCTCTGCAGCAAGCGCTTCAGGTCCTCCTCAGTTTTAGCAAGCAGAGTTGTGTCATCTGCATAACGCAGATTATAATCCAGTTCTCCTCATAGAGCTCAGCCTCCCGGATGATCTGTTCTGCATACAGGTTGAAAAGGTATGGAGACAGGACACATCCCTGGAATACACCCTTCCCAATTTTGAACCATGCGGTGTTTCCTTGTTCCGTTCTGACAACTGCCTCTTGGTCTAAGTACAGGTTTCGCATTAACACGATCAAGTGTTCCAGGATTCCCATTCTTCTCAGAGTCAGCCACAGTTTGTTATGATCCACACAGTCAAATGCCTTTGCATAATCAATGAAAAGCTAGACATTCCTCTGGTATTCCCTGCTTTTAGCCAAGATCCATCTAACATTAGCTACAATATCCCTAGTACCACGACCTTGTCATAAAGAGAAAGTCTAGCCCTTGAAAAAGACATGCTGGAAAGATAAAGGATCAATAAAAGAGAAAAAGACCTTCACTAAGATGAACTGAGAGAGTGACAGTAACAATGGCCTTGAGCATATCAACTATTGTGAGTATGGCTCAGGATAAGGCAAGGTTCAGATCTCTGGATCTTAGGATTGTTATGTGTCCTAGTCTATTTGGTGGTACCTTACAACAACAATAACAAAAATTAGTCAAATCTGTTCTCACCATAGGGCTATTTCTAGGTCTTAGAATGGGGTTATTGAGCTTAAATAGGATCCTTTGTTGAGACTCGCCCTGTCCCTGCAATTTAAAGTAGGCAGGAAGCTCTCTCACTCTTAGAATCTTTTTCCTTCTTTCATGATGAGAAAGAATTTGGAGTTTCTCACTACTTGTTGTTAGGTGCTGTCAGGTGAAGTACAACTTGTATTGACCCTGTGAACAAAAGATTTTAACCCTGTTCTAACTGCACCATCCTCACATTTCCTGACACACAAGAGCCCATTGAAGCAGTCATCATGTCAATCCATCTGGTAGAGGGTCTTACTCTTCTTCGCAAACCCTCCACCATTCCTAGCATGATTTCCTTCTCCAAGGAAAAGACCCTCCTAGCAACATGCCCAAAGTATGTGAGGTGAAGCCCCATCATTCTTGCCTCCAAAGAGCACTCTGGCTGCACCTTCTCCAAGACAAATATATTCTCTTGACTGTCCATGTGATGTTCAATGATCTCCAACAACACAACTCAAAGGCATCAATTTTTTTCTGTCGTCTTTATTCATTGTCTAGGTCTTGGATGTATAGCAAGAGATCAGAAATTCTATGCCTTGAATCAGATGCACCTTAGTCTTCAAACTGATGTCACTATGCCTCAGTAATTTGGAGATGTCTCTAACTGAAGATTTTCCCAGTGCAATGTATCTCCTTATTTCCTGACTGCTGGTATGAAAGAGTGTTAATTGTAGATCCAAGCAAGATGAAACTGTTGACAGTTTCAATCTTCTCTCCATCTATCATGATGTTGCCTGTTGGTCCCGCTGTAAGAAATTTGTTTTCTTGACATTGAGATGCAATCTATACGGAAAGGTGAACTCTGCAACAAGTGTCTCAAGTCCTCTTCACTTTCAGCAAGCAAGGCTTTGTCATCTGCCACACTCCTCTTTATAGATCCAGATCTAGATTAGGTGTGAATAGAGAATACAAACCTGACACACTCTGTTCTCAATTTCAAACCATGCAGTGTTCCTCTGCTCTGTTCACACAACAGCCTCCTGGTCCAGGTATAGGTTTAACATGAGCACAATTGAGTGTTCTGGGACTCCCAGATTCTGACGATAACCCATAACTTTTTTTTCTCTTTAAAAAGTTTTTCTCAAAAAAACAAAAAAGTTTTTTCTCTTCCCTTCAGTTTTCTAAAAACTTTCGTTTCTCTCTTCCCTCCAGCTTAAGAAAAAAAAAAAGAAAAAATGCCAGTTAGTGAAAAATATTCTGTAGGAAATGAAAACAAGAGGATAAGACACAGTCAAACCATCAGATGGGCAAACCAAAGGCACATATATAATTAAAAATGGCAATAAGAAATATGAAGAAAAATTATGAAGTACTATGATATGTGCAAACTCTTTCCCATGTCCCCAACAATCCAATGAAACCATCAACACTGCTGTGGTGATTTAGACACTGATGAGCTAGAATGCTGAAAGCGGTCACTAATAACCTAAAACAAGTTTTTACAAATAGATTTATAAACCATAATTGCATTCTCAGTGTCTCGATTTTTTTTTAAACTAGCCAGTCTTAGGTACCTTATAACTCATTGAAATGGTGGTGACATAGAGACTACAGAACAATGTAGATATTATTAGCACACAATGTACTGTGTCTCACTACTATTTAGGCTTGATACTAACTCTGGTTTTATTGGTACTATTTTTGCAATTACTTTAGGGCATTGTAATGAGTCATCCATTCTGAATTCCTTTCAGAATGGCAAGAAAATCGGTTTTGTGTCAGAAAGAAGAGGATACCAGACTTACATGGATGAACTTCTAATCTGTTCTACATTTAAGTTACATGTTTCCAAACTCTAGTGGTATAGTCAGAAGGGAGTTGCACTGGTAACTCAAAGGAAGAACCTCTTTGGGAGTTCTAATTAACCACTGGTTCCACAGAAGAGACTAGGCAGACTCCTTCATTGTGATGTACAGTATCCTGAAAACCCACTGTACAGTCAGCTATGAGTCAGTTCCAACTCAATGGCCATCACTGAGCCAGTGATACTGTGCTGTAACATTTCTGTTGTACTTCTTGTTGGTGTTAGATGTCATTAAGCAGACTATGACACATAGCAACCCTAAGAACAACAGATCTAAACCTTGCTCTATCTTGTACAATCCTCGGTCTTTGATAGGCTCAAATCTATGCCTACAGCTTCTCTATCAATCCATCTTGTTAAAGGTCTTCTTCTCTTTCACTGACCCTTCTTCTGTCCCAGCATGATGTTTTTTTCCCTAGATCTGGTCCCTCCTGTCAACATACCCAAAGTACTTGAGATGAAGTTTCCCTGTCTTTGCTTCTAAGGAACACCCTATCCTTATACAGAATTGTTTGTTCTTTTGGCAGTCCTTGAGATATTCAATAGTATTCAATGATACCGCACTTCAAAGTCATTTTGATATATTATATTTGAATGGTAATTTTGTTAATATTTGAGTTATCAACTAGGTTGTCATTAAAATGAAATGAGAGACTTTTTTTGTTTGGTTGCTTAACTTACTTCCTGGAATTTTCTGACAAATAAAAAGTACTTGAAGGATATTGTTGAATGAGAAAAAGAAATTCATTTTATACAATCTTATCAATAATCACCTTTAGACAGAATATTTTATAAATAATAACATAACCTAGAATTAAAAATTAAATAAAGGAATTATTATGGCCCATGTCAGAAATGTTCTTATTACCTGTAAAGTATTATGTTATATATTTATAAAATGCTATCATTAATTGTGCAATTCATTTTCTGGGAATTGCTGGAAGTAAGTAAATATGAAGAAAAATTACAGAGTATTATATGCACAAGTCCACTCCCATGACTCTACCTATGCCCAATGAAACTATCATTCTTGTAGTAACGGAGACACATAAAACTATCAGTTTAGTGACAATTAATCACTATTAAATATCTAAATATTCCAACAAATAGCTATTTTTAAAAACAATTAATCTCATCATCTTTTAGTAATCAATTTTTTGTGTATGTGTCAGCATTTTCTCCTATTTTTTCTTGTTTAGTCCTGGTTGTACCTTAATGTTAGTTGTCTTGTTTTGGTTTGGTTTCTCGAGGAAACAACTCTAAAAAAATTAATGTTACACTTTTTCAGTTTCCTAATTCATCCCAAAATTACCAAACAGATAAGTCTTGGAAAAAGTGCAGGTGGAGTGCTCCTTAGAGGTAAGAATGACAAAATTTCATGTCACATATTTTTGGCATATTTCTAGGAGAGGCTGTTACTTTGAAAGGTCACTATGAATTGTCATGACATCTGATAACAACAGTAAGGAGAGAGAGACTCAGTAACTTAACTGATAATCAGATAAATAATGGAGAAGCTCAACAAATTGCTTTGAAAACCTTAATGTATACTTCAGTTTTGGGTAATAAGTGGATGAGAGAAGGAAATGGATGTTTTTGTGCAAAAATTTTATC
>NW_006399787.1:454890-455934 GCF_000299155.1 Elephantulus edwardii | reverse complement strand
TAAGGATAAAATTTTATGTCTTTATCACAACTTGTATATGTAGTTTCCATGATCATTTACTCTATATTTAAAAATAAGTTTTCTCTAAAATAGATCAGTTTGTTTTTCTTGGACTTTCACATTTCAAAATGAAAGGTAGCCCATTATTATCATTTAGATCCCTCACTTTTCAGTAAATCCTAAAGTCATTCAACTGGCCCATGAGATATGTAGGCGTGAAATCTTATCAGAGGAATTACGAATGATTCAATATTTTTCTTGCTGGCATTTATTTCCCTAGCTCACTAAGCTATTAAATTCTGTCATGTTTCACTGTGTCTTTCCTTTGGAAAAAATAAAAACAAGTTGAATAAAATATATTTTTTTCTTAAAATTTAATTCCTGTCAGGCTTAGCTTTACCCTAGATATAGATTAACAGTTGAGGACATTTTTAGAAAAACATGAATTTTCAGTTTTTAATCATAGCAAGTTGATAGGGAAAAATAGTTACACAGAATTGAGGTCGGCCTACAGTTTCATTTTGTGACTTAGGAAGGCTAAAACTCTAAGTTATATAATGTAGCTCTACTGGTAGATTTGTAAGTTTATTGTCATTTATGAACTATTTGGCACATAAATATGGGCTGCTATCATTAATTGCACCATTTTCTTGTAAGTCTGAATTCTGAATTCTAAAAGTAATTATTCAAGGCTATAAATCACAACTTTGTAAAACATCTTTCTAATTCTAAATATTCTCAAATTTGTCTCATTCCAACACTTAGCCCTTAACTTACTTCTATTTAAAATTGTGAGATTGAAAAGAAATGCTGCAGTCTGTGTTTGTGTCTCCTCAAGAACCCAAATAGTGCACCAATTCCATAGGTAAAACAGAAAACCTTTAGATTCAAATAGCTGATCCATTCAATCTTTTGAGTTTTAATAAAGTGTGATTGGAAATGGATTCTCACATTCATACAATTTCATGTATTAATACAGATAGTGAAGTTGAGAGCCATATATCTCTTTTATAAGGGACCTATCCTAAAACGACTGGAACAGTA
>NW_006399787.1:408761-453825 GCF_000299155.1 Elephantulus edwardii | reverse complement strand
GTGTGTCAGATGCAATGAGATTGGCACAGGATAGAGCACAGTTTAGGGCTGTTGTACATGGGGTCACTATGAGTCGCAAACAACTGCCCTGCAATCTTAAAAGCACATGGTTTGGATCTCCCAGCTGCTGTAAGACAGAAATGTCTAAAAGAGAGAGATCAGAACTTGAGGGTACAAGGCCATAGGCATCTCTCTGAAAGGGCCAGAAGAAATAAGAATAGCATAGCCCCTCACTAGCCCAGAGCAGTAGCAGAAAAAGAGGTTGTAGCTCATCACCATGGTACTCCTAGAGCCCCACCAACAGCAGGAGGTTTGTTTATTTGTTGTTGACTCACAATCTCACAGTTATGGTACCAACAATGGAGTTTATTAGGGAAATGAGTGGGGGAGGCAAATAGTATCTCACAAGTCCAGGCTTTAGCTCAAAAGTTCCAAGGTGCAGTCCTCAATAAGTTCAAGTTCTAATTGCAGTTCAGCAGTCAAATCCAAATCATCTAGCAAAATTTGCCTCAGACCAGTTACAAGACAACTTCTCTTTCAAACATCTGACAAGAACAGCTTTAACAAGAAACCTTTAACTGTGGGCAGCACAAATACAAGAAGCCTCTGGTCACACCATGGCACCATTTCTCCACAGCAATGTCCGTCTCTCCACCACCAGGGTCTCACTCTCTCCAGGGTCTTGTAACCACAAGCCTTGCTCACCTCAAGTCTTTCTTACATCAAGACTTGCCGCCCAGTGTGGGAAGCATTCTTTTTCTTATCCTGGTCCCATATCTGATGGTAATTTATAGACCATGCTTGCAGTTAAGGTAGCTAGAAACAAGAGGCAGATAACTGTAAATTGCTAAAAAGGGGCAATTTTTGTGCTAACACTACAGAAGGACGGACAATTTCCTCCTGAGTGATCTACTAACTTTTGAAACTTGCTGGAAGGTCAGCTATGGGTCAGCTCTGTCTCAATGTCATACAACAACAACATGGTCTACTACTATGGCATTAAACTAAAAGCTGGCTTTTTATAGCCACTACTTTGCTCTTGTCTGGTCTCCAGCTGCCTTAACTATAGATACATGGTCTTGAAAATCATCAGAAGCTGTGGGACTAGGAAAAGAGAAAGAGTATTTCCCACACTGAGCAGCAAGACTCGAAGAGGAGCAAGACTTGGAGACTGGAGCAAGACGCTGGTGAGAGTGAGACCTTGATGATGGTGGTGGAGAGACTGTGACATTACTGTTGAGAAACTGTGGCAGGGTGTGACCTGAGGCTTCATGCATTTGTGCTGGCCACAGTTAAAGGTTTAGCTGTTCCTTCCAGATGTTTGAAAGAAAAGCTGATTTATAACTGCTCTGAGGCAAATCTGGGTGGATGATTGAAGAAACTAGAGGCTTCTTGAATTTGTGTTGCTGAACTGAACTGGGACATACTAGACCTGAATTTACATAGTGAGATATTCTTTGCCTCCCCTACTCTCCTACTTACTTCCCTAATAAGCCTTATTCTTGGTATCACAACTGTGAGTCTAAGTCAACAATGAATAAATGAGCCTCTTGCTGCTTATGTGACTCCACAGACACCATGGGAGTAAGGTATGGGCTCTTTATCTGCTTTCTACTCTGCAGCCATGAGAGACTGTCCTAGTCTTACTCCCTCTGGTGCTTTTAGAGAGATGCTCACAGCCCTGGGTCCCATGTCCCATTTTTCCTCTCTAAACAACTATAGAGGTTCATGTTCCATCTTGTTCTGTAATTATCTCTGGTCTAAGAACTACATACAAGTATTAGAAGGCTTGATAACACAGTTTCAGAGGATGGGCTTATTACTGTTAAACAAAAAAATTCAATGGGAGCTTACAAAATGGGCTAATGATAGGTATAGATATAGTAATTAATTAGATAAAATAGAGTGCACGTGAATGATTGTAGAAAACACAATGTACGGGGAGCTCTGGTGACCTAGTGGCAAGGAGCTGCAACTACAATTCCAGAGGCGCATGGTTCGAATCCACCAGATGCTCTGCCGGGGAAGGAGGAACAATCTCTTCCTGTACCAGTCAGATCTGATTTGACGGTACACTCACACAAAAATAATATTAAAAAACAAGACAAAAAAAATAATATTAAAAAACCATACAAAAACAAAAAACACAATGTACATGAATGAAATACAAAGTTTACAAATGATTGTTTGCAAACAAATATAAGAATAAATAATAAGATAATAAGAAATAAGTGTGACAATAAAAACTAATAGAAGAGTAAAAATGTGTTTTTAAAGAGGAAGGTATAATTACTGTTTATACTCTTGAAATCATCAAGTGCAGATATCAAATGACATATGATTCTATAGGGATTTCTAGATTGATCCCACAGAAACTCTTATTACTAGAACACGGCTTTCCTGAAGGACTAAATCAATGTAGCTGATACATAATAGCTACCTAAAACCTTTTGCTTTGAATGCCAGTGGGGTCACCCATAGTAGATGAGTCTTGATGGAACTGCCAACTACACACTGAGATTGGCAGGATAGGCCATCTACTTCTAAAATAACAAGCCTTTGAAAACTTTATGAACAGTAACAGAACATTGTTAGATATAGTGCTAGAGGTAGAATCCTAGATTGGAAGTCACTAAAATGTGAAGGGGGAAACCTGAAAATATCCTCAAAGAATTGAAATGAAAAATTTATGAACCTATGAAAATTTGGAAATGGTAAAATATTAAATGAAGCATATAAAGGCCTACATTCTAGGGATTAGTGAGCTGAGATGGACTTGTATTGACCATTTTGAATCAGATTGTCATATTATCTATTATGCTGAGAATGAAAAAAACCAAATAATAATGGTGTTGCATTCTAGTCAGAAAGACCATCTCAAGATCTATTCTGAAATACAATGCTGTGAGTGAGAGGATGCTATCCATACATGTATAAGAAAGACTTATTAAGACAACAATTATTTAAATACATGCACCAACAGGAAAAGTCAAAGTTGAGGAATTGAGAAATTAAGCCAGATTTTGCAGTCTGAAATTGACCAAACATGCAATCAAGATGTATGAATAAAAATTGACAAATGAATGCAAAAGATGGAAAAAAAGAAGGATTGTTAGTTGTGAATTATGGTTTTGGTAACAGAAATGAGACTGGAGAATAAAAAAAAATGAGTTTATACCATCAATGATTTATTCATTTAAAATACCTTTTTAAAAAACAGAAATAGTGACTCTGCATATGGCTCTTGCATAATGGACTACATACGAATCAGATTGATTATTTATGGAAAGAATCTTTGGAGAAACTCAATATGAACAGTCAAAACCAGGGCATGTGGTTACTGAGGAAAATATCACTAATTACTCTCTTGCAAGTTTAAATTGAAGCTGAGGAAAATAAAAACAAGTCCACAAGAGCCAAAATATGACCTTGAGTCAGTCCTAGAGGAATTTAAAAACCCATCTGAAAAGTAGACTTGAAGCATTGAACACTAATGACTGAAGATCAGATGAGTTCTGGATATCAAGGGTATTGTCCATGAAGACAAGAGATCTTTACAGACAGAGAAGGTGGAAAAAGACCAAAATAGTTATCAAGAGACTGAAAATTTCACTAGGATAATGAGAAGACTAAACAAAGGGAATAATTCTGAAGTAAGTGAGATGAATAGAAGATTTTAATGGACTGCTGAAGAAAACAAAATATTAGAAAATAGAAAGAGAAGTTCTCACCTGAAATTTCTCAACCTGAAGGAACTGAAAAAGAAATTGAGGCCTCAAGTTGAAATATTGAAAGATTCTGTGGGCAATTTTTTTTTATTGGTTTACTTACAAAGTTTGTTGTATACATTGTATTTCACGTTATTCTTCATTCACATTGTGTTTCATACAATCATTTTCATGCATTGTTTTATAAAATCAATCACAATTCGACCTTGTCCTTCATTACCCTGTCTTTTCACCTGGATTTTCCCCATTTCCTTCCTCCATTCTCTCCACCTACCGAACTGTATAACCCTGTGGTTTTGCCTCTACCCATCCTCAGTCCTACTCTCCCAAGTTCCCACACATGTTTTACTTGTTGTCCATCTATTTTTATAATATTATTTTATGTAGCATTTGTCCTTACAAGACTGCATTAGTTCACTCAGCATAATGCTCACCAGCCTCTTCCAACGTATGTAGTTTTTTTGTTTTGTTTTAAATCGTGGCTCCTAAGTGCTGCATAGTATTCCGTTGCATGAATATTCCACAATTTCTCAATCTATTTAGTTGTGGTTGGACATTTGGGCTGTTTCCATGTTCATGGTGAATAATGCTGTTATGAACATTGGTACACAAATCTCCATTTGTGCCTCAATTCTAAATTTCTTTGGGGTATATTCCTAGTAGTGGAATAGCTGGGTCATCTGGAGTTTCTAAGTTCATCTTTTTGAGAATATGCCAAACTGTCTTCCGCAGGGGTTGCACCATTTTGAAATCCCATCAACTATTTATGAGTGTTCCCAACTCGGTGGACAAAAATCTCAAATGATCAAAGAAATGTCAAAAAAACAATGGAGGGCAGACAAGAGTCATTTTACCAAGAGGAATTGATTGGCATATAACCATTTCAGGAAGTAGCATATGATAGAAAAAGATTAATGACAATGAAGGAAGAAATTCAAGCTTCACTGAAGGCATTGGCAGGAAATAAGGCCCCACAATTGATAGGATACAAATTGATATGTTTTAGCAAACAGATGCAGGCCTGGACATGCTCACTAGTCTGTACCAGAAAATTTGGAAGACAGCTTTCCAACTGACTAGAAGAGATACTTATTTGTTCCTTTTTCAAAAAAGAGAATGTCAGAAGAAAAATAAAATAAGTAAATTCTTCCTGAAGATCATTCAAAAATGATTGGAACACCACATAGATAGGGCATTACCTTAAGTTAAAACTGGATTTAAAAGAGACCGTGGTACCAATACCATTGCTATTGTAACGTGGATCTTGGCTAAAAGAAGGAAATACCAGAAGGGTATTTGTCTGCATTTTGTTCAATATGCAAAGGCATTTAACTGCGGATTGCAACAAATTATGGTTAACGTTGAGAAGAACAGGAATCCCAGAGTACTTAATTGTGTTCACATGAAACCTATACCTACAGCAGTATGCTATTGTTTAATTGTTGTTGTTGTGTACTGTAGAGTTGGAACCTACTCCTAGCTGACCCTCTAGAGGGTTTTTAGAGACAGTTAATAGCATGGGAGGACATAGCCCATCCTTCTATCGGCAAGCAGCTGGTGGCCTCAAACCATATTCCTTCACCATTGCAGCACAGCTTCTTGTCACTAGGCCACCAGAGCTTACTATTGATTAGAGCACAAGAATACTTGCATGGTTTAAAATCAAGAAAGGTGTACCTCAGTCCTATATCCTTAATCAGCTTTTCATCATATTGTTATGAGTTGTACTCAACTCAATATCACCTAAAAACAATAACAATTCAATCTGCATGCAAATAAAATAATTTGAGAAGCTGGACTTTATGAAGCAGAATGTGGCGCTAGAATCACAGGAAGGCTTATCAACAACCTACGTTATGACGATGACACAACTTTGCTTGCTGAAAGCAACGAGGACCTGACACACTTAGCACAGTGCATCTGAGACATTCAATACTTAATTACATCTCAAAATCAAGAAGACAAAAATCCTCACCACTGTGCCAATTAGCAGCATCATGATAGATGGAAAGATTGTTGCTGTAATTAACTACTTCATCTTGTTTGGATTCAATAACACCAGCATTGACAATTGCAGTTAAAAAAAATAAAAAGATGTATTGCATTAAATGGAAAGTCTGAATATCAATAACCTCTCCCAGGTGCTGAGAAGCAGAGATGTTGGCGAAGGCTGAAGTGCACCAGATTCAAGCCATTGTGTTTTCAGTTGTTTCTCATACATCTGAAAGTTGGACACTGGGTGAAGTGATAGAAAAAGAATCAATGCCTCCAAGTTGTAGTATCAGAGAAGAGTACCAAATATCCTACAGACTGCCAAAAGAACAAACAGAACTATCCCAGAGAAAGAGAAACCAGCATGCTTTATAGAGGCAAGAGTGTGAAGCTTTGTCTAAGTTACTTTGGGCATATTGTGAGAAGAGGTCAGTCCTCAGAAAAGGACATTGTACTTGGAAAAGTAGATTGTGAGCAAAAGAGTAAATGGCCCTCTGAGATGAATTAACACAGTGATTGTCACAATCTCTCAGATGATAAGGAATGAGCAAGATAAGCAGAGTATGAGTCTGTTGTTCATAGGGTCACTATGAATAGTTGTCAACTCTACAGCACCTAACAAGAGCAACAATACTTTTGGATTGAAAGGATGAATAAATTGGGCCAGAATTTACTCTTGTGTAATCAAGAATATCCTATTATTTACAGTCCTATGCAAAATGAAGGAAGAAGGATTGGCCATCCACTTCTGAAATAGCAGGCCTCTGAAAACCCTGTGTACAACAGAACACATTTAGACAACAGAAACGGCAAAGGAGTCTTGGCACCAGCAGCCAGGGAATCAAAAGGCGCATTGCCATGGGAAAGTCTGCTGTTAGGGACCTCTCCAAAGTACTGAAGAGCAATGGTGTCTCTGGAGACTAAGGTGCATCTGATACAGGCTTTGGTCTTCCCAATCACTTGTTATGCATCAGAGAGTTGCAATGACCAAGGAGGATAGAAGGAGAATTGATGCCTTTGAGCTGTGGTGCTGGAGAAGAGTATTGAGAATACCATGGACTGCTAGGAAAACAAACAGATTTGTCCTGGAAAGGGTTAAACCGGGTGGCTCCTTGGAGGCAAGGATTCTGAGGCTCCGTCTAACATACTTTGGACATGTTGTGAGGAGAGACTGGTCCTTGGAGAGGGACATCATGCTTGGGAGGGTGGAGGGACAGCGCAGGAGAGGAAGGCCCTCTATGAGGTGGACTGATTCAGTGACTGGGATAATTGGGATGGGAGTGTCAGATACAGTGCGATTGGCACAGGACAGAGAGGAGTTTAGGGCTGTTGTACATAGGGTCGCTATGAGTCGCAGGCGACTCGACGGCACATAACAACAACAACAACAACAACAACAACAACAACATGGGAAATGAGATCAGATCATTGTGATCAGAGTTTGCACAGATCTATTTATTCAAGTAGAGAGCCATGCCTAGGTATCTTGGCTACACTAAAAGTTTTGATTGAATCTCAGGAGTAGCAAAGAAATGTTGCTTGTGCATGATTCAATCACATTACTAGCTATCTCTATCTCTATCTCTCTCTAACTCTCTATATATCTATATCACTGTACTTTTCAAATGAATCTCTGAAGTAAGCAGTACTTGGTGCTTTTAACCAATTGTCAAGTAATCTGCAAAATAGCTGTTTTGGTTTGACCACACAGAGTTGGCTACACTCATTCTCCTTATCTCAAGCCCTCTTCAAACCATCAAGATAATGGACCTCAGAGTGTGTTTCTTCTAAAACAGAATGCTAAGAAAAGGAAATTAAAGTTATTTATAAGAAAGCCTGAGGGGGAAAAAACAAACAAAAAAATATCACCCAACTACACACATACTATAATTCCTGATAGCAATGACAAGGAACTCAATTAGAAAATCAAGTGCACTAATCAATTTGTAATTCCTTTGGTATGGAACAAGTAAGCTATGCTATTCATGGGATAAGCATTTTTTTGCTCTAATTTTAAATTTGTGAGCAGATGATAAAATTGCTGCTTGAGTAACACATTATGAGGCCTGAGCATGCATGTTTATATTCCATTGTTTAATCTAATCTAATACAACATACGCCACAGTCCCTGTTCACACATTTAATGGCATGCATAATCATGATTGTGCTGCATAATAATTAGGCATTAGTGATAAGCAGTTCCCATAAATTACTGTAATTAGTATTTCTCTTATGTGGTCATAGCAATCTTTTTTCAGCTTTCTCTCCTAACTTTGTTAATTCTGTAGTATCTACCATCAACTCAAATGCCATCACTTTCTTTAATGCCATACGTGGCTTAATTATCACTATTCTTTGCCTTGAATAAGGTCTCAATTAATGTTTTCCCCAATACATTGAATAAAATCATCACACAGTGCAACCAACATGCACTGTTTTATGAGGCAGAGAACTTGATTTTCTCTTTAGATTTGGAATATGCATAGAACACCTCAAGTGATACTCCCATCTTCCCCTGCTGTTAATGTTTCCTTACTCCTTCTTTGACACTACTTTGAGTTTTAGAACTGAAGCAGCAGGTATGAATATTTGGTTAAAGCAGAAGGTGTTGATCATTGATCTCAGCCCTGAGTCAAGAATGGATGCCTTTCATACCTTGAGGGGAATATTGGAAATGTATTCTAGCCAAAAGAACAACAACAAATGTCTTGAAAAGGGTGTAGCCAGAGGGCTCTTTGGAGGCAAGGATGATGATGAGACTTCGCCTCACATACTCCAGGCATATTACTAGGGGGGCTATAACTCAATCTCAGCTGGCCACCAGCAATCCTTTAGAACAGAAATATTTTATTTATTGGCAGCTATTGATTTGCTTATGGAGGCCCAAAGCACAATGACATTAACCCCTTATGACTGTAGTTTTCACAGGTTGGTTTATTCAAGCAGATTGTCATACTTAGATATCCAGGTTCTTTTCTTAGTCTGCATTAATTGGGAAATTTCTGTTGAACATCACAGTAACACACAAGCTACCATTAACAAACATAGTGCCTGTACTTGAGGTATAATGGCCAGGAATTGACCTGAATCTCCCACATGACCATTGATCCATCAGTAATATCATCTACAAAAAGGAAGTAAGAGATCTATATATTGGGAAGATTTTGACCTTAAGAAACTCTGAAATGGAAAGGAAGGAGAGATAGAAGAAGAGAACTGCCTTGTTTTCATAAACGCATCTCTATAGATATTTTTCCTGCAGCTTGGAAAAAATAAGTTAAAAATGGAAATGATTAATAAAACATGAAATTAGTGACAATTTCAATCTTTTCTCTATCATGTTATCTATTATTTTTAATGTTGGAATATAATCTATATTTAAATCTATAGTCTTAAGAAAAAGCTATCATCTTTAATCTACGAATGCCTCAAGTCCTTTACTTTATGCCAGTAAGGTCATGTCAAGTGCATAATGCAAGTTTTTGAGCCTCCAATCCTGATGCTACTGTCTTCTTTATTTAATCTAGCTTTTTGAAATATTTGCTTAGCATACAAATGGAACACTTAGATCCACAATCGACACCCATGTCCGCAGCATTCTAGAACTCAAAAGACATATTGCATTGGGAAAACCTGCTTTGTTGAACATATTCCAAGGTACTGAAGAGCATTGATGTCAATTTCAAGACTAATCTTAAAATTGCCTTATCCAAGCCATGATCCTTTCAGTTGCTTCCTATACACCTGAGAGTTGGATAATAAATAAGGATGACAGAAGGAGAATCAATGCTTCAAAAGAACAAACATATTTGTTTTGGAGAAAAATGACCATGGTTCTCTTTAGAGACAAAGATGATGAGATTACACCTCATGTACTTCAAGTGTGTTATCTTGAGTCCTTGAAAAAGACATCATATTGTGAAAGTTGGAAGGTCAGAGAAAAAGAGGAAGATCCTGAAAAAGACGGACTGAAACATTGACTGTAACAATGGGCTGGAGCCTATCAGAGATGTTGAGAATGGCATGGGATAGGACAAGGTTCAAATGTATTATTCATAGCATCACTATGCATTGTAGTACAATCAAGGGTACCTAACAATAACAATAAAACCGAAAACTTGTGTAAGAAGTAAAACGAAACTTTGAAATTGAGTTTCAAACCATTTCTTGCATTGTTTATGAAAGGAGCTTAAAGTACGTTAGTAAAGGTGGTAGGTATTGTAGGCTAGGGAAATGATATCTTGGTTTGTTATCATTTGTATGGTAAAAATATCTAATGATGGTACTTGACTGTAACCAAACCGAACCAAACCAAAATATGCCAAAACCAACCAACAAATGAAAAAGCACAAAACATAGATGTACTGGGTAATCGTGTTTGTTTCCTATTGCTGTAACCTATTACTGCCTTGAAACAGTACACATAATTATCTTAAAATTCAGTAGTTCAGAAATCTAATATCTGCATTAATAGGTAAATGACAAAGGACAAGCAGGGCTGCATTATTTTCTAAAGGCTACAAGAGTAAGTAATTATCTTCTTTAGCTTCTAAAGGCTACCTACACTCTTTGCTGTATGGTGGTCTTTCTCCATCTTCAAAGTCAATACCATAGAATTTTCAAATTTCTGACTCCCCTTCCTCCCTTTTGCACTTATAATGGACCCTGTGACTACATTAGGAAATCCAGGATAATCTCCTCACTTTACGATCCTTTATTACATCTACAGCTGTTCCACGGGAGAAGATGAGCAATTTCCACCTGTGTGATTAGACTGTCTTTGAAAACCCACTAGAGGATCAGCTATGGGTTGTTGTAACATGATGACACACAACAACAACACAAATAACAAAAGTGCCTTTTAAAAATAAGTAACACCATACTAAATTAAAAATGAGAATTGAGCGTTGAAAACCAAGAGTTAAGTGTTAGGTGGAGTCTTGAAGGGAGACAGCGTGAGATTAAGAATGTATAAGAGATCGGGGAATTTCATAGCTATGTTCACATCATCTAAGAGAAGGAGAAAGTAAAATTGGTCATTGATGACAAGTGATCAAAGCAAGCTTGCTGTCCATTCGCCCCAGACTCGTGTCCACTTAAAACTATGAGCCTCAGCATGTTGACCAGGTAAATCCCTCCAATTAATTTCTCCTGAGGACCTAATGATAGAGACAAAGACTGAAGAGCCTAGCTTCCACCTTATACAGGGATTGAAACACACGCACGCATATAAATTATACATACTTTATGCAAATCTTCTTTTATGATTCACATCCTAAAGGTCAATAACAAATTATTTTAAAAGTACTCCCATTTCAGTGGCCTATTAAAATATCATTAAATTTTTAAACTTGACAGATTTCTAAAAAAAAACAAAATACTGTACTATAACTCTCCCTCTCACTAATAACATATGTATATAGAATGTTTATATATTGATGCTATTTACAGACTGATTTAACACCCTTTGGGATAAATGCTGACCTTGAACTTCCTCTCATTTTCTACTTGCCCCTCAGCATAGTAATTTGTAACATATGTTTATTAAATTGCATCTGAATGTGCTGGGTTCAGCTGTATCGCAAATTGCTTAATATTGCTTAAATAAAACTATTTTAATACTTTAAGACTATTTTAATATTTTTTTTCTCAGGGAAGTTTTTCTCAGAAGGGTCCTCCTGACATATAATTGTGGTGTTACATTTAGACTGACAGCCAAATACACATCAACGTGATAGTCCATATGGTGTATATTATTTGCTGTTCCTAGTCTCCTTATGTGAAAGTCTAAACAAATATTGCAGTATGGTTAATGCTCCCCATACATTCTAAATTAATGAGAAAGAACGGGAAGGGAGGAGAGGAACACTTTCATTGAGATTGAACTAATAATAATGGCAAACACTCATGGAGCTTTTAGGAAAGACCAGGATTTATGCTAAGTGCTTTATCTGTATTTAATATGTCATTTCAATCCTTACCGATGTCCTTTGAAGGACTTGTTTTTACTTTATCTATCTTGCAAATAAAGAAACTGTTGAACTTCCCCAAAGTCAGAAAAGAGCATGCAAGTTTGGAATATTATTCCAATGCACATGTTTTTATTTTTATTCTTTTTTCTTGTTGTTGTTGTTGGGTGTTTTTTTTTTATTTCAATGAACATTTACAGAGATTTTGGATTTCCATTCATGCATTGTTGAACTTTTCTCCCTGCCCACCCCACCCCCACCCCCAGTTCGTTTTTCTCCTTGAAAAGCAAAACTCCTTCACTGGTATACAGTCCCCCCCAACCCCCCCCCTGAGTACACTCCACTCTGCAACCCTCATTCTGAACTCTTATGATAATCATAATGCCCTAAAATATATTGCTTTTAAACACTTTTTTTTTCTTTCAGAATTATTTTACATTTGCAGAAAAGTTGCAAAGACAATACAGAGAATTTCTGTATATCCTTGTAATGCAGTTTATCCTAATGTATAAAGTCAAAGAAATGAACACTGACACATTACTATCAGTTAAACTTTAGACTTGACTTTGGTTTTTCCAGTTGTTTCACTAACGTCCTTTTCCCTACTATAGCACGCGGCACAGGAAGACGTTGTAATCACTTTTCATGTCTCCTTGATCTTTTCTATGGCAGTTCCTCTAACTTCCCTTATGTTTAAAAAGTTTTAAAGAGTATACACGGCAGGAATCTTTGTAGAATGACCCTCACTTAGGGATGTGATGGTATTTTCGTCCTGACCAGGTTGAGGTTATACGAAAATTTTAGAGAAGTAGGCTCTAGAAGTGAAGTGTACTTCATATTGCATCATTTTAAGGGGCATATAATTGAAGCACTTTGCTGAGTTATTTTCTCTTTTGTAACTAAGGGCTTACAAATCAAGGTTTTCCGTGGTCTAGTGAGTCTACAGTTTTGTGATTGTTGCAACATGCATAGCTCTCCAATGGAGAAGTGCTATCTTTTTACAAAACCATTTTTAAATGCTGTGATGTGGATAGGTGGTATTTATTCCTCTGGTTAGGTATATGAAATTCATCAACATCTTAAGTAAAACTCATTCCGTGGATGTAACATTAATCATTGATTTACAATGACTGGAGAGCAGAAACCCAATAATCAATAAATTTTAATCCTGACAACTAATTCTAATACAACTTCTTAGTCATTCATTCTGTAGTCAAACAGTTTTTAACAAGCTCATATTGGTTGTACATTAAAATTATTTTCTAACATGATGGCTATTTCTGGGGAATGCTTAGATGTGGGGAATAATTTGATTTCTATTGGAGCTATTAGAATGAATCACAATTGGATTTAACATAAAAGCTTTTAATGCATAGATATTTGACACAGTCTGTTCCTAGGACAGAGTTCTTCAAGTGAAGCTGCTTTGTTCTTAAAAAGTTTCATCTCTGAGTCAGCTTTACCTCCAGTTGCATCTTGGGTTTTTTTTCCTTATTTTTCTTTTTATAAGAGTTTGGTCTTCAAACTATTTCTAAGAGTGTTGTAGCCATCAAGGTTATTGTTGTGGCTAGTATGCGGGAGTAAAACAATCCTCTACCCATAACTTAGTGATAAGGAATTGTGCTGCCAACCCACAAGTTGTTGTTGCTGTTGTTATGAGCCATCAAGTTACTTGTGACTCATAGCAACCCTATGTACAACAGCTCTGAAACCTGTTCTATCCTGTGCTAACCTTACTGTCACTGACACACTTACCTTCATTGCCCCAGTTACTGAATCGATTCATCTTATCAAGAGTCTTCCTCTCTTTTACTGGACCTCTATCCTCCCAACCATGACATCCCCCTCCAAGAACTGGCCCCTCCTTGCAACATGCCCAAAGTGTGTGAAATGGAGCCTCAGAATCCTTGCCTCCAAGGAACAGCCTGATTTCACCCTCTCCAGAATGAACCTGGGAATCTTCTCCAGCACCATAGTTCAAAGACATCAATTCTCTATCATCCCTAGTAATTTTCCAGCTTTCTGATGCATAGCAAGCAATTGCAAAGACTGCGGCCTGGATCAGGCTCCCCTTAGTCTCCTGACTGACGTCATTGCTCTTCAGTACTCTGGAGTCTGGAGTTTGATAGTGGACTTTCCCAATGCAATTTGTCTTTAGATTTCCTGGCTGCTGGTATGTGGTTCAAATCCACCAGTTGCTCCATGAGAGACAGATGGGCAGTCTCTTCTTGTGAAATTAGCTGTATTTGAAAATCTATTGGAGGGTCAACTATGGATTGGTTGTGACTCAATGATACCAATAGAGCATATGTATATTATTTCTATAACAACCACCACCACCCAAATCTAGCTGCTCTGTGGTGTAACTAATATGCTTGGCTGCTAGCCACAAATTTGAGTGTTAAAAGTATTTAAATACAAGAGTGAATTGAGGGGGAGTGGATGGGCAGGAAGAAAAATGTAGCAATGAATGACTGGAAACCCTAAGTCTGTAAAGTTTCATCATTAAAATTAATAAAAAATAAATTTAAAAAGTATTCAATTCTAAAAATATGATTTTGGAAAAAGTTATAGGAATTTACCTACAAAATATCAGACACTGAAAATACTATAGAATAGAATTTTGCTCTAACAAGCACTAGATTGTTGAGTCAAGTAGCAAGTAGACTCAATACAAAATGTCTAGAACTAAAATTTTATTCAAATAGGAAGACTGATAATCACACGCACACATGCTCGCATACATACATCTCAATAGTATTTGAAATGGCTTATCGCTCACGCAGTGAGTTTTTCTGGGGAAAGTGGGGCAAGCCTCAACCTAATTAAATAATGACTTGACAACAAGCAAGGGGCCTTAGGTGGGTCAGAGACAGTGACTAGGGGAATAAAGTGAGAGTAGAAGGATTCTGCTAGTGTTATTTCTCTGATTTGAAAAGAGGAAGAAGCTGGCCTTTCTTATGAGTTTCCCCAAGAGAATAGAGTGGGATGAATTGTAAAGGTTTTCAATAGTCAGACTACAAAATACGAGTCAAGCAATTACAGTCATCTCTATTAGTGGTAAGGTGCTACACTGCCAATCTAAAGAGATGTGATTCAAATCCATCAGCTGTTCTGCAGGAGAAAGATAAGCATTCTCCTTCCAGGTAATTTAGTGCCTCTGAACACCCACTGGAGGGTCCAGTTATAAGTCAATTTCAACTTGAAGCTTCATAACAACAACAAGCCTATCTGTAGTAGACTTTCCCATTGGTTAATAAAGGGCTTGTCATTGTTATATACTTTCAAGTTAGATTTGACCCGTAGCTGACCCACTAGTGGGTTTTCAGAGGCAATAAATTACATGAGCCCAGGTTGACCATCCTTCTCATGTGGAGCAGTTGGTGGTGGATTTGAAAAGCATGCGTTGGGGATTGCAGTACTGCTTCGTACCACTAGACCTCTAGAGGCTGCATTTGTTAAAAAAGAAAGATAACATTACACAAATACATCTGTATGCTAAGCAAATTATCCAAGAAGCTGGACTCTGTGAAGGGGAGTGTGGCATCAGGAATGGATGGAGACTCATCAATAACTTGTGTTATACAGATGACACTACCTTGCTTGCTGAAAGTGAGGAGAACTTAGAGCACTTGTTGCAGAAAATCAAAGAATGCAGCCTTAGGCATGGATTCCATCCCAATGTCAGGAGAACAGAGATCCTTACCCCTGGACCAATAGGCAACATCATGATGGATGGAGAGGAGATTGAAACTGTCAGCAGCTTCATCTTGTTTGGATCCACAATTAATACCCTTGATACCAGCAGGAAATAAGAAGAAGCATTGCACTGGGAAAGTCTGCAATTAGGGACCTCTCCAGATTATTGAGGAGTAGTGATGTCATTTTGAGGACTAAGGTGTGTTTAATTCAGGCCATCGTCTTTCCAATCACTTGCTATACATATGAGAGCTGGACATAGGGATGAGAGAAGAATTGATGCCTTTGAACTGTGGTGCTGGAGAAGAGCACGAAACATCCCATGGACAGCCAAGAGAACAAACAGATATGTCTTAGATATGGTGCAGGCGGAGTGTATTACTAGGAGGTGTTATTCCTTGGAGAAGGACATGATGCTGGGAAGGGTGGAGGGTTAGCGAACTGACAAGGTGACTGCTTGAATGAGCACTTATGTATCAGGAAGTGTGAGGATGGTATAGGATAGAACATGGTTCAGATCTTTTGTTCACGGGGTTGCTATGAGTTGTACTTGATTCAATGGCACTTAGTAACAGCAATACGTATACACAGAACAATAAAACCAAAACCAAGAAGCATTTTTCTTGACTGAGCAAGGAAACACTGCACTGTTTAAAAACCAGAAAAGGCATGCATGAGGGCCATATCCTTTCTCTATGCCTATTCAATCTGTATTCTGAGCAAATCACTAGAGAAACTGGACTTTGTGAAGAAGACTGTGGCATCAAAATTGGAAAAAGATTTGTCAACAATTTAGATTATGCAGATGACACAACCTTCCTTACTGAAAGTGATGGAGATCTGAGGTGCTTGCTATAGAGGATCAAAGACTGCAGTCTGCAACTTGGTTTACGTCTCAACATCAATAAAATTAACATCCTCACCACTGGGACAACAGGTAACATCATGATAGATGGAGAAAAGGTTGCATTTGTCAACAATTTCCTCTTACCTGGCTCCATAACAAATAAAATTGGTACCAGCAGGTAGGAAATCAGAAGGCATATATCATAAAGAAAATCTGCTGTTAAAGGTCTTTCCAAAGACCTGAAGAGCAATGCTGTCACTTAAAGGCTAAGGCGCATCTGATTCAAGTCATGGTCTTTTCAGTCACCTGCTATACATCTGAGAGCTGGACAATGACTGAAGAAGAAATGATAGATTTCAGTTGTGGTATTGGAGAAGAGTATGGAATAGTCCATGGACTGCCGAAAGAATAAACTGATAGGTTTGGAGAAAGTGCAACCAAAATGTTCCTTAGAGGTAGGGATGGTGACGCTTCCTCTCACATACTCTGGGCATGTAGCTAGGAGAAGCTATTCCTTGGAAAGGTGAAGAGTCAACAAAAGAGGAACACTCTCAACAAAATGGATAGATACAGTCTCGGGGGCTCAAAATAATGGGGTCAAGTGCATCAAGGATGATAAGGATAGTGCAGGATTGAAAAGATTCAGATTTGTTGTTCATAGGGTAGCTGTGATTTGTACTCAACTTGACAGCACTTAACGACTACAAGAGACAACAGAGATGAGTCTAGAGGACATTATGTTGAGTGAAATAGCTCAGTTACAAAAGGACAAATACTGTAAGAAACCATTGTTACACAAGTTGGATGGCTACAAGAGAAGTGGGCAAAGACCATAGGAAATGAATGGATAGATAATGAACACAGTATTGGAATAGGTGAAGGTAACATCAATCTGAATTGAATGGATACCAGACACTGTATGTCTTCTAATTAACAGTCTAAGACAGGAAGGAATTGGTCACTGGTCAATTTGAGGCAGCAAAGAAGACTGAGGAAAGATTTACACACAGAATTGTGGAAGGTTGACAGGGACTGGAGGCAAGGAATAGAGAGCAGAGACTAACAAATGGATGGGTAGGGTGACGGGGAAGGGAGGGCACTCTAAGGATTCAGAAGATGTTGTAGATAGTGGCATTGTGCAATTGTAATCTATTATTATAAAACAAAATGTGTATTAGTAATTGAATGAAAAACAAAAAAAACAGAAAAGCCTAAACCAAATAATAAAAATAAAGACAACATATATTATTTACTGAACAGCATATCCTAGTGGGGAAAAGGAAGATTTAGAATTCAAGGGACTAGAGAAGAATTTGAAACTGATGACTACTTATTGTCTATTGGGATTTGGGGCAGGAAATAGAAACTGCTGTGCTTATTTTCAAAACCACTGTAGTTTTGTAATGATCCCTGCTGGTTTAGTATGTTACATGGTGGCCTGCTAACAGCAAGGTTATGGTTCAAATCCACTAACTGCTCTGTGTGGAGGCGAAACTATGTCATCTACTCCTGTTATGCTGTGAGGCCTTGAAAATCTGGTGAAGGGTCAGCCTGAATGATACTTGATTTTGGCTTGGCACTTTTGTAGAAAGGAGTTTAATACGGCAGATAAAGGATTTATAGGATTGTTGGAGAAGTTGAAGAAATCAGTTCTAGTTACATCCCCTTGAGTGACTTTCAGAAGATACAGAACTGACTCCCAGGAGTATTTTCCTCATATGGCTCTCCCAGAAGGAAGCTGGGAGCAAGAAGCTTCTTATATCAGTTTCTTGACACTTCTTCTCAACATCCAAGAGAATGAGCATCAATGAGCGTCAAGGAGCACTGGATTGTGACCGTAGGCAGCTCTCACATTTGCATGGATTTGCTTGCCAGTAACAATAGTCACAGGAATTTAGCTCTGTCTCAGTGCTTCTGCCCATGTTGCCCCGGTGGAGATGGTAACAGGAGGTAAACTTCTTTTAAGAGGGAGGCTGCCTCTTAGATCTGAAAATCCGCCAATACAAACACTGTGCATCACAGTGGTACAATTTACATGTGATCACGGGGACCAGGTAGCATGCTGTTCCATTGTCCATGTGGCCACCATACTTGGGGGCAGACACCAGGATTGCTAGCGACAACATACTATAGGCTACGGGCAATATTGCATTATCCTTTTTACAGATGATGAGAACAAAGGGTCCAGAGAAAAGCAATTTGTTTAAGGTTGTTAACTAGTCAGTCACTGAGATAAAATTTGTGTCCAATGCGGTTGTCTACAAAATAGAGGTCACAGTTTTCAATAGAAATGGTTGAACTTCTAGACTACTGTTTAGAGAGCTAAGTCTTCAAAAGTGATTTTGGCTGCTGTTTTATATGTGCATATATGATGCTTAGAACTTTCTTGTGACTATTTGCAAAAGAAATAAGATATGGGTTTTAAAACGTTGTCAATTACATCAGTGAAGTTTTTAATTTCCTGTACTTTTCTGTGATGTCAGTCATCTGTCTTCCTGTAAGAGAGTTTGGCTTTTAATCGACTGGAGCTGTGTGATGAGGATATAGAGAATATCACTAATTCATTACAATAAAGCACTTCAAAACACATTTTCACATTTTGTTTGTCCGAAAGCATTGCACAGTGAATTATAAAAGCTATGAATTATTTTTTTTAATTATTATAGTCAGAAAAGAAGAGAAAAAACAAATATGAGAACAGAGTAAGAGATACAACTGGGAAAATTGTGCATAGTTTTTGGATGTTGTGGGGGTTTTTAATTGTTTCTTTGGTTTCTGATTATTATTCCTTTAAAGTTTAATCAAAGAAACTAATTTGCTCAAAGGAGTAGTGTATTAAGGTTACATTTCTGATAAAGTTGTACTCGATAGTATAGCTTTCCTGTGAAAATCTCCTGAGAGGTGAATATATAGCCAGCATTTGCCTGAGTAAATTTATTATTGTACTTTCAGTGTGATTTGAATTCATGACGAGTTTCTATCTAGGTTACCCTTCAGCTGGTTCTAGGTTGTGTGCGTGCGTGGGCGCGCGCGCGCGCGTGTGTGTGTGTGTGTGTGTGTGTGTAGAATTGTTGTTTGTACCGTCAAGTCAACTATATGCCTCATAGCAACACGAGGAACCCTGCTCTATCCTGTGCCGGCTTCACAGTCTTGGATATACCTAACCCCATTGCCGCAGTCACTGTGGCTCTCCATCTCATCCAGGCTCTTCCTCTCTTGCATGGACTCTACCTTCCAAGCATGATGTCCTTCTCCAGGGACTGGTCCCTCCTGGAAACATGCCCAAAGCACGTGAGATGGAGCTTCAAAATGGAGCTCCTCCAAGGAGCAACCTGGTTTCATCCTCTCTAGGCCAGATCTGTTTGTTCTCTTGGCAGTCCATGGTATGTTCAATACTTGTCTCCACCACCGCAACTCAAATATATCAATTTTTTCTGTCATCCTTAGTCATTGTCCAGCTCTCTGATGCATAGCAAGTAATTGAGAAGACCATGACCTGTATCAGGTGCGTGTGACTTTTTTCCCCGCTTCAATCTTCAGAAACGTACTTCTCACTACACACACACACATACTCACACACACACAAATACAAATATATTGAGTGGCTAATATGGATGTAATGCTATGGTTTGGAATATTGAATGGGGAAAAAGGAATAAGATAAAGAAAACCGAACAAATAGAAATTACTTCATTAAAATATCTATGTAAATTTATATAGAGGATATTCACAGAAACTTCTGAAAAGTAAATATGAAATAAGGGAGCTCTCATGACATGGGCTGCAAAGAGTTTTTTTGCTATGTCAAAGAGACCACTCTCTGGTGGTTCAAATCCACTAGTGGGAAAACAATCAATCTCCTTTGATTCCATTCTGAAGCCAGCTTGGAGGGTCAGCTTATGCGTTGATCCTGACTCAGTGGCAATGCCTGATCCATAAATTATTCTACAGAAGTAAAATTTTGTTTACAATATAAAGTACAGTTGGGTACTGTGGTGGTGTAATTCACGGGAGCTGCACTGCTAACCCAAATGACACCTCTGCTTGTTTGTAGCCAACAGAAGCTGCATAAGAGAAAGATTTGTAAGCTCTTCCCCTGTGATTTGTAGCCCCGGAAAGTCTCTGAAAGATAACTATAAATCAATCCTACTTTTTAAAATTTTTTTTATTAATTTCAATGAACATCTACAGAGATTGTGGACTTCCATTCATTCACTATTGCACTTTTCTCCCTGCCCACCCCCACCCCAGTTCTCTCCTCTCCTTGAAAAGCAAAAGAAAACTCCTTCATTGGTACATAATCCCCCCGCACACCCCTACTCCCACTCTCACCCCGAGTATACTCCACTCTGCAACCCTCATTCCAGACTCTTATGATAATCATAATGTCCTAAAATATATTACTTTTAAATGATTCTCTCCCTCATCGCCTTCAATGCAGTAAACATAATTTATCCAGTTTTTCTCCGTCCTACCCCCACCCTGATGTCAGCCTCTTTTATGGCAATAAATTTCTGAATTTTGAAGTCTCACCAACAAAGAATATCTTGAAGTAGTATGATAAAGGGCAATTGTTTGGTTAAAAAAAAGTTTTAGGTTTATTTCTCTATTATTATGAAGTTTTGCAATAAATCATTTATAGAATAGGAGTAAAGGGTTAGAGCTTATCTAGACCTTTGCAAAAATCCCAGCGAAACTGTGGTTTGCTTGAAGGAAGAGATGGGCTTAGGTTATTATTTTTTTTTGTTTGTTTTGCTCTTTGTGTCAAATTGACTAGGATTCATAGTGACCTTAGGAGCAACAGATCAGAACCTTGCCCCATCATGTGTCAAGTCCAAGTCCATTGGCACAGTCATTGTATCTATTCATTTTCCTGAGCATCTTCCTATCTCTCTCTCTGACCTTCCCGTTGATAGTCAAAAGGATGAACAGTTTGGTATCAGAAGAAGTGTAGCCAGAGCTCTTCTTAAGAGACAAAGATGGTGATGCTTCCTCTCTCATACTTTAGACATGTTGCTAGGGATGGCAATTCCTTGGAAAAGGACATCATACTTGAAAACCATCAACAAGATTGAGTGACACAGTGACTATAGCAATAGGCTCAAGTATGTTAGAGATAATGAGAATGGCACAGAATAGGACAGGTTTCAGGCCTGTTCATAGCACTGGTAAGTGTCCTCCTATTCAACTTGATGGTGCATAATAACAACAATTCCCTTTCTTAGCATGATGCCTTTTTTTCCACTGACTGGCTCTTTCTGACAACATGCCCAAAGTATGAGAGACAAAATTTCACCATCTTTGCCTTTTAAGAGCACCCTTCTTGCATTTCCTATGAGACAGATTCATTTGGGTTTTTTTTGGACTCCATAAGACATTCAGTATTTTTCAGCACAATTCAAGGCACCAATGCTTCCTCGGTCATCCTTATTCATTGTCCAATTTTCAGATGTGTGTGAAGCAGTTGAAAACACCTTGTCCTGGATTAGGTGCAATTTAGTCTTTAAACGGATGTCGCTGCTCCTTCAGAACTTCAGAGAGGTCAATAGCAGTAGATTGCCCCCGATGCAACATGTATTTTAATATCTTGACTGCTACTATCATACGTGCTGATTATGTATCCAAGTAAAAGGAAATAATTGATAACTTCAATCTTATTTCCATCCTTCATGATTTTGTTTACTAATCCAGCAGCAGAGGGATACTCTATTCTTGATGATGTTATATAATTCATATCGAAGGTTGTAGTTTTTGATCTTTTGTAATAAATTCTTTAAGTCTTTTTTATTTTCTACAAGCAAGATTACATCATCTGCAATAACACAGGTTGTTGATGAGTCTACCTCCAAAACTGATGCCACTGATTCTTCTTCATTCTAGACATCTGAGAAACAATGAATGGGTTGACTACACTTCCTAGTCATGTGACCCAAAATTGTAGCCAAAAACTATACCCCAAAACAGGTGAAATGTAAGGAAACTAGGCTTACTCTGTCCCAGAAAACAAATCTACTGAATGGTTTTAGACTTGATACTAAAACAGAACAGCTGTATAAAGAAGAAAATTCCCTGAAGTAATTTTCTTTAATGTATGCTATAGGAACCCCCTGTTCCTTATTCTGCATAACATTTGACACAACACACATTTATTCATGAAATAAGCACTGGTATCTCTTTCCACTTCATTCTTTCCCACACTTACCTCTTGAAAGGAAGACCTTTAGGCTCGAACTCATCTTGTATCCATAGTATTTGTGATGCATCAGTGCACTGCCTATGTGGACATAGCATATTGTCTGATACTTTGCTCAATATAAGAGAGGTGCAAATCAAAACCCTACTGAGACATCATATCACCTCAGTACAAGTGGTAAAGTTTAACAGGACAGCAAGAAATGCATGTTGGAGAGAATGTAAAGAGATTGGAACTCTCATACACTGTTGGTGAGACTGTAAAATGGGATCACCGCTCTGGAAGGCTGGCATTTCCTCAAAAAGCTGAACATAATAACTCCATAAGGCCCTGCTATTCCACTACCAGGAATATATACCAAGAAGATTAGAACAGAAACACAAACAGAGATATGTATACCAGTGTTCATAGCAGCGTTATTCACCATTGCAAGGATATGGAAACAGTCCAAATGTCCAACCACAATCTAATGGATTGAGAAAAAGGTGGTATGTTTACACTATGGAATACTACACAACACGCAGGAGAGATTGTTTTTAAAAAATGCAACGTAACTTGGGAGAGACTGTAGAGCATTATGCTGAGTGAACTAACTCAGTCTCATAAAGACACATACTGCATAAGACCGTTATTGTAAAAATAATACATGTATGAAGGCTCAGGGGAGACGGCTCAGTGGGAGCAGAGAGATCAGGGTAGGCAGGTGTTAAATCATAGAGTTGCACAATTTGATAAGTGGAGAGAGAGTGTTAAAGGGAATGAGAAAGATTCCCAATCAGGCAGGGACCTGAAAACAAAGGTAAATGTGGACATAGTTCAGTGGCGATTAATTTTCTAAAACCAAATGTATGGGAATGAGTGTATGAAATACAAAATGAATATTTTTAAAAATAAGAATATCTGATGAAGGTCCATTAATACACTTTCCCATATTGGATACCTTTGGAACTAATTTTTATTACTGTTTTTGTTATTGCTATGGGATCATTTAAAACGTTTATGAAAACCATTGAATCTTCCCAGAATAATGCAACATTTTGCTACATTTCCTGTAGTTTTATTTTCCCCATTAACAACCTAGTCATGTAGAGTTCAGTTTTTCTAAATTATTAATTCCCCAACCAAAGTGCACGTGTTAACTTTTATCGAGAACTTGCCATGTGTTGCATGAACTGTTTCATTTGTAGTATGTCAATTATTGCTTACAGTTCAAGGAACTTCTTAAAAAAAAAGAGTAAGAATAAATTTCCCATTTAAGACAAATCAGCTCATTTACTTGGACTTTTGGACTTTCAGTTCTAGTCAACAGCAGAACAAAGGCTCAAACCAATGTCTGTTTTTAAAAATGAAAATATTCAAGCCTGACCTTGCACCCTTAATGTAGCAGTATAAGGGCTTATAAAATTGTTGGAGGGACTGAACTAATAAATTATAAGTTGCACCCTATAGAGTTCTGAATTGTTCTGTATCTGTTAAAGAAAACAAAAACACAACAACCCCGAACCCACAATACATCAAAACACAATTTTGCTTACCTCCGCTAGCAACAGTCTGCATGATAGAATCAGCTAGCTTGAGCTGGTGACTTGATGTGAACAAAGTCAAAGCTTCCTTGATCAACAAGGACAGTTTGCTCCCCTAAGATGCTTACAGAGTCTACATTCATGCTACACTTGTTTAACAATTGGCAGAGCTGTGTCTCCAAATTATCTTGTGCATGTTTCAAACCATTTAAATTGTCATTGTAGGAATTTGCCTATTAGCAAAATACCATCCCCTGAATACTGATTATATAAAATAGCACAATTGTCTGGTGATAGGAAAGAAATGACTTCTTGAATGTAGACCAGCAGAAGGATTGTCTCTTTTTCAGTGGAAGCTAAGGTAGTGGCTAGTGCTATGTTCTTTACATAATTGGATTCTGCATAGAGAGTAGATTATAACAGTGGGCTCCAACATAGCAGTGTTTGTGAGAATGCTTATTTTTGTTGTACATAGGGTTGCTAAAAGTTAGAATTGACTCTTTGGCCTAACAACAACAACAATAACAACAACAACAACAATCTACAGTTTATCTGCATTTTATCACATATTTGTAGGAACTAAATAGGCACATGATTTTTTTTTGTAAATATAATAGTTTTTAAAGCCGATTTTTCCCAGATATAGATGCACATGATGTTCAACTATAATTACAGATGTGAATTTTGAATAATTAAAAATATCTCTTAATGGATTTGTAATGCTTTTGTGGAACACCATGAAAACAGTAAAAATGGCCTCACTCTACATCTTATTATCCTTTGTTCCAGCTGAGGCAAGAAAGAGTGAAACACACCTTTTGCATTTTTCTCCTCCTCTGCTTTAGCCATGACATTTAGGAGTTCAAGTTCAAATAAGCACATTAAATATGCTTGCATGGGAATTGCTGTTGATTGATCAACTATGTTATTGTTGACTTTTAAACTTCATCATCTTCCTTTTTAAGGTAATTCTAGCCAGGATGAGCAAATTGCACTCATTATACCAAAATACAAATACATATTTAGAAAACATGTGATTTAGAAAAATATTGGGACATCAACGCAACAGTAAGGACTCCTGATGGCATCTGTATACCTCTAGGGAGTGTCTTTATCACTGAGCTCTTCATAATCATTGTAGTATCGTACCTCTCTCTGTGAAATTGGGACATTTATTTGTTTGAGGCCCTCTCTTCACTGGCATGTGACAGAGCTCCTTCCCAGGAGTAGAGTTCTCTTCAGTTCTTTCTGTTGTAGAGAACACACGTGTCAGATTTTGTAGACCTACAAACCTTATAGAAATTCTTAATTCTTATTCTTGCTTTTAGAAACTATTGCACAGTCCCCCAGAGTTCCCCAGATTAGAAAACAACTTTCTTTAAAATTCTTACCTGCCCTAATTACTACTTCTGGATCTGTAAAGGCTTGAACTCACCACTCATCTGGCAATTTGTTGTACTGTGATAGCCTAAATAATGTTGAAAGCTAAACCATTGGTATTTTAAGTAGTAGCAAGTTCACCATAATGCACAGGTTTCAGGAGGGCTTCTAGGGGAAGAAAGATGAGAAAGCAGGATTGGAAATATACTTCTAAAATAATAAAAAATTAATCAGTGAAAATATTATACACTATGTTGCTGTTGTTGTTAAGTGCCGTCAAGTCGCAGGCAACTCATAGCGACCCTATGAAGGAGAGTCCTCAATGTTTGGGTGTCTCTCATCCTCGTTCCAGTTTCATAGGGTTTCTGGAGGCAAGCTATTATGGAAGTGGATGCCACTCCTCCTTCCAAATTAGACAATATATACTTATAATAATTATAGAAATGGAGCATTGTCCCATATAGTTCTGGAAGATGAACACTTCACTTTGGAAAGTTTTCAAAACAGAACTGAGAAGAACCTTCTCAAAGTAAAATTTACTTTCATCACATAAATGCAGTGAAGCTCTTTAAGCATTTCTTCTTAAATAGACATTTATTTGCTGGTGTGGTTCTACTAAAAAAGAATGCAATGTTCAGTATTTGAAATATGGAGTATGAGTTGAGAGTAATGAGAAGTGGCCAAGAAGATATAAGATTCGTACAAAACCATAGTCTAGGCATTCGTGAATTGAAGTGGACTGGTATTGGCCAATTTGAATTGGAAAATCATGTAGTCTATACTGCTGAGTATGACCAACTGAGGAGGAATGATGTTGCCTTAGCAGTTTGTAATTTCAAAATTTATCTAGAAGTACAGTGCTTTCAGTGACAGGATCATTTCCATATGCATACGAGGAACACCAAGACAATAAGATTATCATTCAAATTCATGCATCAGTCATTAAAACAAAAGATGATGAAATTGAGAATATCTGCTAACTTCTGTATTCTGAAATTGATCAAACAGTCAATCAAGATGAATTAATACTTACTGGTGATTTCTATTCAAAATTGCGGGGGGGAAGGGGATATAAGAGCTATCAGTTGTTGGAAAATATACCCTTGGTGTTAGAAATGAGATATGAGAGAATTTTTTATGACTAACAAATTTATTGTAAATATATATATTTTTTTTAAAAAAAATGGGTAGTGACAATATATGTGGACCACATGGAATACAGAGGAATCAAATCAACTACTTCTGTGGAAAGACAAGAGAAAAGCTTGCTGTGTCAGTCATGGCAAGATCAGGAGTTGACTGTGGAACAGAACATTAAGATGCAATTTCAAGTTGAATCGTAAGTTAATTAAAACAAATCCATGAGAGTCAACATAGGACCCTGAGTATACCCTACCTGTATTTAGAGACTATCTTAAGAATAGATTTGAAACACTCAACTAGTGATTGAAGACCAGATGGGTTGTGGGATGACATCAGGACATTATATAAGAAGATAGTAAAGGTAATTAAAAAGACATGAAAGAAATAAAAGGCAAAGTGAATGTCAAAAGAGATCTTGAAACTTTCTCTAGAGTGTAGCCAAACTAAAGACAGAAGAAGAAATGATGACTAAGAGGACTGAAGAGAAGATTTCAAAGTAGTTTGTGAAAATAAGACAAAATATTAGGAAATGGAAGCAAGCTCTGGTGGCCTAATGGCAAGAAGTTGCACTGCAATCCCAGAGATGTGCGGTTCAAGTCAACCAGTTGCTCTGCTGAAGAAGGAGGAACAATTGCCTCCTGTACCAGTCAGATCCGATTTGACGGTACACACATTAAAATAATAATAATAATAATAATAATAAAATTTAGGAAATGGGAAAGGAACTGGAATTAGAAAACTTAAAAGAGTATGGAGATACTAATTTTGAATCATGTAGTGTTTCCTTGCTCTGTTCTGATGACTGTCTCCTGGTCCAAGTGTAGGGTTTCACATAAGTACAATCAAGTGTTCTGGGATTCCCATTCTTCTTAGAGTTAACCACAGTTTGTTGTGATCCACACAGCCAAAAGCCTTTGCATAGTCAATGAAACACAGATAGACATTCCCCTGATACTCCCTACTTTCAGTCAAGATCCATCTAATATTAGCTGTAATGTCCTTAGTACCAGGGCGTCTTCTAAACCCAGCCTTCACTTCAGGTAGTTCTCTGTTGATGTGCTGGTCCAGTCATTTTTGGATAATTTTCAGCAGAATCTTGCTAGCATGGAATATTAATGATACTGTTTAATAATTTCCACACTCTGTGGGTTCACTTTTCTCTGGAACATCAACAAATATAGATCTTTTCTAGTCAGACAACCAGGTGGTTGTCCTCCAGACTTCTTGGCACAACTTGGTGAGCACATCCACAGCAGTGTCTGTTTGTTGAAGTATGTGAATTGGTATGCTCTCAACTTCTGGGGAATTGTTTTATGCCAATTCTTTCAGAGCAGCTTGAACTAAAGATAAGACTGCCGAAACTGGTTGACTACTAATTCAAATGTTTCAACAAAGAGACACAGTGCTGGAGTTGCTTGCTCATCAGTGTCAGAATATTGTGAAGAGAGTTATCCAGTCAACCTACTAAAAAGATTCATATTTATACCCATTTCTAAGAAAGATTATTCAACTGAGTCCACAAATTAATAAACAATATTGAATGTGTCCCGCGGTTTTTCCTTCCTATTAACAATCTGCATTATGCAGATGACACAACCCTGCTTGCTGAAACTGAGGAGGACCTCATGCACTTGCTGCGAAGGGTCAAGGACTGCAGCCTTCAGTATGGACTGAGGCTCAATGTCAAGAAGACAAAGATTCTCACCACTGGACCAATTGGCAGCGTCAGGATGGATGACGAAGAGATTGAGATTGTTCACAGCTTCAGTTTGCTCGGCTCCACAGTCAACACACTTGGCACCAGCAGTCAGGAAATAAAAAAGTGTATTGCGATGGGAAAGTCTGCTGTTAGGGACCTCTCTAAAGTACTCAGGAGCAACAGTGTCTCTCTGGAGACTAAGGTCTCCTGATACAGGCCATGGTATTTGCAATCGCTTGTTATGCATCAGAGAGTTGGACAATGACTAGGGAGGACAGAAGGGGAGTGGATGCTTTTGAGCTTTGGTGCTGGAGAAGAGTACTGAATGTACCCTGGACTGCCAGGAAAACAAACAGATCCATCTTGGAGAGGATTAAACCAAGCTACTCCTTGGAGGCAAGGATTCTGGGGCTTCGTCTGACATACTTTGGACATGTTGCCAGGAGGGACGGGTCCTTGGAGAGGGACATCATGCTTGGGAGGGTGGAGGGATGGCGCAGGAGGGGAAGACCCTCTATGAGATGGATTGACTCGGTGACTGGGGTAATCAGGATGGGTGTGTCAGAGGCAGTGCAGTTGGTGCAGGATAGAGCAGGGTTTCGGGCTGTTGTGCATAGGGTCGCTATGAGTCGCAAACGACTCGAGGGCACATAACAACAACAACAAGATTGAACATGTCAGTAAACCATGGCCAAGGATTATTCAAAAACAGCTGAAGCAGTGTATCCACAAGAATCTGCCAGAAATTGAAAACAGAAGGGAACAAGGAATGAAGGGCATCACTGTTGATATTAGATGCATCTTGGTTGAAAGCAAAGGATATCAGGGAAAAAAATGGTTAACTGTGTTTTATTGACTATACAAAAGCATTTGAATATATATATCAAATTATCTATAGTATTTTGAAGAATGGATATTCTGTAACTCTTAAATGTGTTCCTGAGTTCATAAATATAGGTTCTTTTTTTTTCTTTAAATTTTTTCTCTTCTTGTTGTGGAACTGACTCATAGTTGACATTCCAGCACATTTTCAAAGACAGTAATTCACTTGGGAGCAGATTTTCTATCTTTCTCTTGTAGAGCACTTGGTGGATTTGAACTACCTGTCACTGAAATTGCAGCACAGCTCTTTACTACTAGGCTGCCAGAACTCTCTCTTAAGTATACAGACCAAGAAGAACAGGGTATATCACATGGTTTAAAATCAGTAAAGGTGTCAGTGATATAACCTTTCATCATACTTTCAAATTTCTAGGCTGAACAACTAATAAAAAAACTTGGAATATGTAAAGAAGAATATTACTTCAGCATTGACCAAAGATCAATAACAACCTGTAAAATATACTTGGTACAACGTTGCTGGTTGAAAATAGATATAAATAGATATGTTCAAAGACATAAGCTCCTATTTAAAATGGAAAAAAAATCCTAAAAAAAGAAAATAGAGATCTTGCTGATAAAGATCAGACTACCACTTCAATATTGATTACAATTCCACTCCTTTGCTCACTCTTTGCAGCTCCCTAAACTCTAAATTACTGGGGCTCCAGGATTATATTTTTGTATAGAGAAAGCAAACATCCTCACAACTGAGCAAAGAAGAAGCCATATCATGATAAATGAAGGAAAGACTCATGTTGTCAAGGATTTCATTTTACTTGGTCCCACAATCAATGCCTAAAGAAGGAACAGCCAAGAAAGGAAATGATTTATTTCACTGGTGACATAAACTGCAAATACCTCTTCAAAGTGCTATAAAGCAAGGACTTTAAGACTAAAATGCAGCTGAACCAAGTCATGATATTTTTCTAAAGCCTCATATAGCTGTGAAATTTGGACAGTGACTGAGGAATTGCCTTTTAATTGTGGTTTTTAATATGTTGTGTGTACTATGGAGTCAGAGCTGTTTTGAGTTGTTGTTGTTGCTGTTGTTGTTAGGTGCTGTCGAGTTGAGTATAATTTATAACAACCTAGAGAACAATAGATTTGGACCCTGTCCTATCCCGTGTCATCTTCACACTTCCTGACACACTACAGCCCATTGCAGCTTTCACTGTGTCTGTCCACCTGGGTGAGGGTCTTTCTCCTTCATCAACTCTCCACCCTTTCAAGTATCATGTACCTCTTCAAGGAATAACCCCTCCTAGAAACATTCTTGAAGTATGTGAAGTTAAGCCTCATCGTCTTTGCCTCCAAAGAGCACTCTGGCTGCACTCTCTCAAAGATAGATCTCTTTGTTCTCTTGCCCATCTTCTCCAACACCACAGCTCAAAGGCATCAATTCTTCTTCCATCATCTCTATTCATTGTCCAGCTCTCAGAAGCATAGCAAGTGATCGAAAAAACCATGGCCTCAATCAACTGCACCTTCGACCCCAAACTGACAACAAAAATCCTCAATAATTTGGAGAGGTCCCTAAAGGCACACTTTCCCAGTATAATATGTCTCCTGATTTCCCAACTGATGGTGCCAGGGATGTAAATTATGGCTCCAAGAAAGATGAAGTTGTTGACAGTTTCAATCTCTTCTCCATCCATCATGGTTTTGGTTTAAAATCCTGAATATACCATAGTCTGTCAAAGGAAAATTGAATCTGTCTCAGAAGAAGTGCAACTTCCTAAGAAGAAGACTGCCTGTCAGTCTCATATACTTCAGGCATGTTATCAGAAAGGTCAGTCTTTGAAGAAGGATATTATGCTCGGTAAAGAAGAGACATGTAGAGCTCTTGTACATAGGGTCGCTATGAGTCGCAAGAGACTCAATGGCACGTAGCAACAACAACAAAGAAGAGACAAATTTTATGGACCGACATGGTGGCTATACTAGGCTTGCTCAAACACAGCAGTATCTATAAGGGTGAAGTTTAGTTTTCTATATTTATGAAAACCTACATGAGTGAACCACACAACTCAGACTTGTCTGAGTAAACTTACTTCCAGTAGATTAAAAATGGTTGCAAATACTTTTCTACCCTTGCCACTGAGATACAAAACAGATTTGTCTCCTTTGAATCTGCATTTGCCTTACTAACCTCCTTGACCAATGCAAAAGAAATGACATTCTGAAACTTCTGATATAAGATCAGGTTTTTGCCATTTTACTTGCAAGATGTTTCTGGGAATCTTGATCTTCCAGGTAGGTATTACTCTTGTGACATCACATGTTGTTGTTATTGTTGTTAGGTGCCGTCTAGTAGAGTTCAATTCAGAGCAACCTGTGAACAACAGACCTGAACTCTGTCCTATCCTGTGCCATCTTCACAATCTCTGACACAATCAAGGCCATTGCTGGAGTCACCATGGTTGACAGTCCACCAGGTTGAAGATCTTCCTATCTTTCACCATCCCCCCACCTATCCAAGCTTGGTGTTCCTCTCCAAGGAATAACCTTTCCTAGCAACACAGCCAAAGTATGTGAGACAAAGCTTTACCATATTTGCCTCAAAAAAGAACTCTGGCTGCACCTTCTCCAAGACATGTCTGTTTAGTTGCTTCTAATAATAGTCCCAGTAGAGCCCAGCCATGTTTCCCAGCCAAGGCAATAGACATGTGAATAAAACTACATTTTTAGAACTTCAGACAAACACATCATCCAACTTAATGATATTGAGGAAATTCCTTGAATGAAACTGAATTTCCAAACTGGGCTTTGTCCAAATTCACAGACCACGTGTTTATGTGATATAATAAAAGTATTCTTTTCAGCCACTGAACTTGGAGGTGGTTTGTCTTAAGTTTTTATTCTATTTCACTTCTATTCTTTAATGAAGTAATAGCTGATGTATAATGCTACAACTTTAGAGTTCCTTCTGTTCTTTTCCCAACAATACATGTAAATCAGTATTTATTCTGTTTTTGTATATACTAATTTATTTACAAAATTAAAATATATTGTTTTTCACACTAGATCATTCCCATTTCCCTCACTCCCCCATCAATTGTACAAACCCATGATTATTCCCACCCATCACTGCACATCCTCATCCCTCTGCTTCCACCCTCCCCATCCCCCTTGGATCCTCATACTCATTCTACAATAATGGCTTTATACAATATTTGTCCTTGTGGAAACGAGTTAGTTCACTCAGCATAATAGCAGTACTCATTCTTGACTAAGCACTGAAGTATTCAATATGGACTGACACTCAATGTCAAGAGAACAGAGATTCTCACCACGGGCTCAATTGTCAACACCATGATAAATGGAGAAGCAATTGAGATTGTTAACAATTTCATCTTGCTTGGATCCACAATCAACATCCTTGACACCAGCAATCAGGAAATCAAAGATGAATTGCATAAGTCTACTGTCAAGAATCTCTCCACATCGCTGAAGAGCAACAATATCAGCCTAGAGACCAAGGTGCAATGGTGCACCTGATAGAGGCCATGGGCTTCACAACTACTTGCTATGCATCAAAGAGCTGGATAATGACTATGGATGACAGAAGAAGAATTGATGCCTTTGAGTTGTGGCGCTGGAGAAGAATATTGAACACATTATGGAATGCCTAGAGAACAAATAGATCTGTCCTGCAGAAAGTGAAATCAAGTTGCTCCCTGGAGGCAAGTTGATCTCTGGAGCTCTGTCTCACATACTTTAGACATGTAGCCAGGAAGGACTAGTCCTTGGAGAAGGACATCATACTTGGAAGGGTGAAGCTTCAGTACATGAGATAAAAACCTTGGATGAGATGGATTGACACAGTGACTAGGGTATTGGGGGCAGCTGTGTTGGAGACAGTGAGATTGGCTCAGCATAGGGTAGAGTTCAGAGCTGTTGTACACAAGGTCATTATGGGTCACAGGCAACTAGATGGCACATATAACAACAAGCTTTTCATTACAAAGCTTGCCACTACCTGAAGTTCAATGTACACTCAATTCTTTTGAATTCTAGGGGAAGGGCAGTATATAATGAAAATCTCCATATTAGTCATCAGCTGTCAACATTGACAAATTTCAATTACTAGACTTCAGGAGCAGCTCACATTGGAGAAGGAAGTCAGGATGGCCCACTGAGATATCATACTGGTGACACATCTATTTTAATTGCCTTTCTTCTCCACATTTAACCTCTATCATTTTGACAGGAGAAACCATATCACAGAGGAGGTAACTTATCCTGCCAGCTATAAGAGGGGGCTAGGCTGCTGGGGAGAGACTGGACAACATCTATCAATGTATGGACTGGCATTGATTTCTGGGGACAACTTCTTCCATGAAACTTGCCACAGTAACTTTCTGCGAATCAAAAGACTTTGCATTTAATCAGCTACTTGGATGGATATTCCTGCTGATCATCCATAAATTATTCATCAATTTTTAAAAAAAACAGACAACTTTTTTGTTTGTTTCCTTTTCAGAGATATGAATTTACAATGGACCCATAGTGTGAGTCCCCCCGGTGAATCCGTACTTCTTGCCGCAATGCTGCTCATTTAGCCTTTTGATTGCAGTTTGATGGTTGCGTCAGGAGATATCTCTGCAGAGATGTATCATGTAGAGCCATGCTAATTCTCTTGTCTCATTTTTACCCCTTTCATTCTGAAGGATCTATCTAACTGCTTTCTTAGAAGCAAGAGGAAATGTTTTTCTTTTAAGAGACGAGTTAGAAAAGCATCTCTGAACTTTGGTTTTTAATGCATTCACTCCTCAGGGGATTTTAACTGTGAGTTACATTCATTGGGTAACGTGGTTTCAGCATTAACCCAGTCAAAACAAAATCAAAGTAACTTTAAGGAAAAAATGAAACAAAACAAAATCAATAATCAGCTAAAATCGATTGGACATGATGATGCTTCAGATTTAGGTGCACTTATAGTTTTAGTGCCGCAAATCAGCTGTTCCAATCCTCAAGCCACTCCGAGGGATGAGGAGGTGACAATCAACTCTAATAAAAATTTACAGCCCCTGAAAGCCAATGTAGAGTTGTCATTAGCTGGATTTGACTTCTAGCAATGAGTTATGTTTCAGATTACAGCTTTAACTATTGTTGTTGTTGTTATTTGTGGGTCAGTTGGTTACCACTCATAGAAACCTTTTGTATAACAGAATAAACAAAACACAGTATGGTGCTGTATTGTTCTTATGATCTTATTTTTTTAGAATTTTATTGTATTCATTTTAATGAACATTTACTGAGATATTGGATTTCCATTCATTCATTGTTCCGCTTTTCTTCCTGCCCACCACCTCCCACCCCAGTTCGCTCCTCTCTTTGAAAAGTAAAAGAAAAATTATTTCATTGCTATATAAACCACCCCCACCCGCAACCCCCCATCACTCCGAGTAAACTCCACTATGCAACCTTAATTCTTGACTCTTGTGCTAACCATAATACCCTATCATGTATCTCTTTTCAACTATTCTCTCACTCATCTGTTTCAATGCAGTATATATAATTTATCCAGTTTTTCTGTCTTACCCCAACCATGATGTCAATCCCATTCTACAACAGTGACACCATGCAGTATTTGTCCTTTTGTGACTGAGACATTTCACTCAGCATAATGTCCTCCATGGTCACCCATTTTGAATAATATTGCATGAGTTCCTTGTTTTTCAGTGCTGCATAGTATTCCATTATGTGAATATACCACAGCTTCTCTAGCCATTTGTTTGTTGATGGGCACTTAGGTTGTTTCCAACTCCTTGCTATTGTGAACAAAGCTGCAGTAAACATGTGTGTGCATTCTTATGATCATTATTATGCTTGAGCCCTCTTGTTGCAGTTACCATGAGAATATATGTCCTCGAGGGTCTCTCTTTTTTAGTGATCCTCCATTTTACTAAGGATTATGTGTTTCTCCAGGGCGTAGTCCATTTTTCTCAGACAATATATTTAAAGAACATGTACTTAGTCTCACACAGTTTAGACATGCTATTAGGGAGGAATAGTCTTTGGAAAAGGTAGCTATGAGAATAGCCCAGGAGCAAGCAGGGTTTTGATCGGCTGTATATATCATTGCTATGTTTGGAGTTGACACCATAGCACCTAACAACACCAATAAGAGGGATAAAATGAGAGAATATTTCATTCTTGTTTTCATTTGCAGCTCCTGTACCTACTTACGAGAATTTCTAGTTTGTATTATCCTTATACATAAAAAGAATTCTGGGTTTACTTCTTCAACGAAAGGTTTATTTGCTCCATTGGCAGTCCATAATTTCTCATTATTCCTTCCGGTGGGTAAAGATTTGTACTGTTGATTTAAAGGAACATGATTTCAATCCACCAGTTTCGCCGTGGAAGAATGATGTAGAAACTTCCTCCCCCTGAAATTCATGACCTCTGATAATCCGTTGGAGAATCAGTCCCGAGTCTGTTCCAGCTGGGGTAGCACACAATAACACAGTCCCACCACGATGCAGTACAGGAGAATAATAGAGTGATGCTTCAAAAATGCTTGGTGGATCTGTGCTAAGATTGTGAACAAGGTAAATGGCATCTTTTGGGTAGGAACATACAAACAAGGTATATAGACCACAATTTGGTGCAATGATCAGTCTTCCCATTCCACCAGCCTTTAGTGGAGCAGGTTTAGAGGCAGAAAATGAGAATCCCTTTAACACCAAGAAAGAAGTGGAGAGAACAGCATGCATCTTTTAGGATCAGAGATTCCTGCATGAGATACAGACACAGTAGCAGCACCAGAAGCAATGTCTTGCAGAGGTGATGGAGAACCAGAGAACAGTGGGAGGCAGAGCTGGAACTGCCTCTGCAGAGAGTTTACTTAGACTTTACTGGTGAATGCTGCATACACGGCAGGACCAAAAGACGACGTAGCCCTGGCCCAAGCCTCCAGACTGAAGATCAAAGTGCTTGCATGTGGCCTGAAGCATTTCCCAACTGAAGAATTTTATCTTGGTTGTTTACTACCTGATTGAAAACCTGTTCAATAGTCTAATAAAACCCCATGCTTATAAGTGTGGTCTAAGATTTCTGTGTGGTCATTTCAACAGATTATTTCACTCTTAAAAGTGCCAAAAAGCAAGAATACCACTCTACAGACTAGGGTGTGCTGATCCAAGCCATCACTTTTCAACTGCTTCATGTGCATTTAAAAGTTGGAAAATAATTGTGATTGCTATTAGCTACCAATGAGGATTCACAGCAATCTAGAGAACAACTCCAAACCTTGAACCTTGACTTTTCCTATGTCATCTTTACAATCTCTGACGTGCTGTAGGACATTCTTGTAATACTGTGTCACCCCATCCAATTGGATGTCTTAATCTCTTTCTATCACCCTCCACCTTTCCCCATATGATGCCTTTTTCCAAAGATTAATCCATTCAGACAATGTGTCCAAAGTATGTGACAATAAGTTTTATCATACTTGCCTCTAAAGAGCACCCTAGTCATATTTATTTATTCTCTTCATAGTGCTTGCAGTATACAGTACTTTTCTCTAACACCGCAATTCGAAGGCTTTGATTCTTCTGTCATTATTATTGTCCAAATTTCAGAGGCCTAGAGTACAAATGAAAAGAATATGGTTTGGATCAAGTGCACCTTAGTCTTTAAATGGAAATTCTTGCATTTTAGCACTTTGGAGAGATGCTTGATGGCATATTTCCCCCCAAACATCACGTCTTGATTTATTGACTGCTGGTTCCATGGATGTTGATTGTGGATCCAAGCAAGAAGACGTAGTTGAAAACTGTACAATATTGCCTATTGGTCTAGTTGTTGTTGTTGCTGTTGCTGTTGTTGTTGTTGTTTGGTGCTGTTGAGTCATAGACGACTCATAGCGACCCTATGAATGAACAGCCTGAGCACTGTTCATACATAGAGTTTCCGGACACAAGCCATTTCGGAAGTGGATGTTGCTCCTGCTTCCAGGCTTGATTTAGTCGGGAATCTCCAGCCAACACTGTCCACCATGGGTGCCCATTACCACGATTGGCACATCACTGTCACAGTCTTCAGCATCACAGCAACCATGAGTTACCTCTGTACAGCAATGCACAGATTGGTCTAGTAGTCAGTATTTATTTCTTCCTTTGTTTTGACCTATGTTCTACACAATTTTCAGTCTCTTTTTACTTCCATTTTGGCTTTTTTCTTTTTCCTCTGTTTTTGTAGTGACCTTTTGCTTTCTTCACGAATAATACCTTTGATGTGAAACTCCGACTCATCTAGTTTTTTATCATTGATTCAATGCATCAAATCTATTCTTAAAATGGTTTTTTAAATTCAAGTGAGACAGACACAAGGTTGTTTTTGTTCTTGTGGACTTGTTTCCATTTTCTTCAACACCAATTTGAACTTGTTATTATATGTTGTTATGTCACCTGTGACTCATATTAACCCTAAGTATAACAGCTCTGAAGTCTGCCCTGCCCTGAGCCAGTCTCATGGACTCTGACACACCAACCCTCATTGTCCCAGTTACTGTATCAATCCATCTCATCCAGGGTCTTCCTTTCCTGAGGTATCCTTCTACCCTTCCAAGCATGATATCTTTCTCCAAGTGATATCACCTGGCCACCTGTCCAAAGATGTAAGATGAAGCTTCAAAATTCTAGCCTCCAAGGAGAGACTTGGTTTCACCCTCTCCAAGACATACTTATTTATTTCCTTGGCAGCCCATGGCATGTTCAAGAATCTTCTTCAGCACAACAACTCAAAGGCATGTATTCCTTAGTCGTTATTCAGCTCTTGGATGCATGGCAAGTAATTGAGAAGACCATGGGCTGCATCAGGCACATCTTAGTTTCTAGATTGACATCATTGGTTCTCAGTCCTCTGGATAAGCCCTGACAGCACATTTTCCCAGTGCAATTAATCTTTAGATATCCTGACTGCTGGTGCCAAGAGTGTTGATTGTGGAGTTAAGCAAGCTGTAATCGTTAACAACCTCAATCCCCTCCATCTATCATAGTGCTGCTGTCAATTGGCCCAGTGGTGAGAATCTTGGTTTTCAAATGAATAATTGATAATGTGTTCTACAATCAGTTCCTGTGATTGTTTTGACTGCTGATATTGAGCTTTTTCATGGATTCTTTCCACAGATGTAGCCAGTATTATTCCTGTGTAGTCTATCAGGTAGGGTTCACAGGTATAGTCACCAGTTAGGTTATTTTTTTTTTAAATTACAATGAATAAATCATTGATTGTACAAAATTCTATCATTTGATCTCTAGCCTCATTTGTATCACCTGTATTTCCCAACTACCAGTCAGTTCATATTATTTGTTTCAAACTTTCATTTTCCAGTTATCAGTTATTGTTAATGCATCTTGATTTCTTGATCCATTGATTTCAGGCTTCAAAAGTTGGTTGTTGTTTTTGTTAGGTGCTGTCAAGCAAAGTATGATTTATAATGACCCTGTGAAAAACGAACCTGAACTCTGTCCTATACTGTGCCATCCGCATTTCTGATACACTTGAGTTCATTGCTGCAGCCACTGTGGCAAGTCATCTTCTTGTTGGAAGGCTTCCTCTTTTTTTCTGATCCTCCACCACTCCAAGTACGATGTCCCTTCTCAAGGAATAGCCTTTCCTAGCAACATGCTCGAAGTAAAAGAGGTGAAGCTTTGCCATCTTTGCCTCCAAGATATACTGGTTTTTTTCCCCCAGAATATATCTATTTGCTCTTTTGGTAGTCCATGGAATATTTAGTGCTTTCTACAAGATCAGAACACAAAGACATCAATTATTCTTCTATCATCATTTTACTGTCTAGCTTTTAGATGCACAGTAGGTGATTGAAAAGACTATGTCCTAAATAATGTACACATTACTCTTTAAACTGACATCACTGCACTTAAGCAAAAGTTGATAGAAATCTTAAAGTCCTTCATTCTTATACTTTGTCCTTTCTGTTGTTATTGTGTGCCATTGAATCACCTGCAACTCATACTGATTTATGTTGTTGTTGTTGTTGTTGTTGTTAAGTGCCTTTGAGTAGTTGATGACTCATAGGGACCTTATGAACGAAAGACCTGAACACTGGGATAACTTTGGTCGTTTTTCCATGTTCATAGAGTTTCCTAAGTAAGCCATTTCAGAAGTGGATGCCACTCCTGCTCCCAAGCTTGTTTTAATCAGGAAGCTCTGTCCTCAAGCAATGACAAACACTCTCCTCCATGGGTAAAACTACTATCATGTTTGGCACATTAATTTCTAACCTGGAAAATTCCACATCATGAAAATAATCCAGCAATCACAGTATGAGAAACTGATAGATAGCTGGTCAATAGTAATAACATTGTTATTATTATTATTGTTAGGTTCTATTTAGTCATCTCCAACTTATAGTGACCATATGCATAATCTAGGCAGCTCCAGTAATTTAGTAGTAAGGACTTGTGTTACCAACCCAAAGGCGTATTGTTCAAATCTACCAGCTGCACCTCCAATGTGATTTACTGTCTCTGAAAACCCACAAATAGAAAGGACGGAAGATATGTGAGAGGTATCTTCAAGCAAAGAAACTCCAGGAGTTTCCATCAGGTACCAGGAACTGTCACAGAAGCTTGCACAGGGCATCAACATGACAGAGACTCTGATTCTCACTGTCAGCCCCAAGGATTATAAGAAAATAAATTTCTGGTTTTGAAAAAAACAATTGTGATATTTTTGTTATAGCAGCACTAGATAGCTAGTATATCAACGAAGAAGAGAAGAGAGTGTTGCTGTATCTATCTCAGGAGAAGACTGAAAAGAACTAAATTAGAATGAGAGAAAAAACAAACAAACACAAAACACCCACCCAGTAATAGTTAAGGAAATCAGTCAGGGAGTTTAAGAAGGCATTTCTAGCTTTAGAAAAACAAAAACAGAAGTAAAAATGGAATCAGATGGAATGAAATAGAAAGGAAGTATTGGACATCTTACTAATCTTCTATAAATATGGAACCAAAGCAGTAGCCTTAAATCACTTCTTCTTCAAGTAGTTCAAGTTTCAGGTAGGTCTATGGGGTCTTACGTGTTATATTAACATGTTGTTGTTGGTAGGTGCCATCGAGTTGAGCCTGAGTCACAGGGACCTGATGAACAATAGATCTGAAACTTATCCTTTTTGTGCCATCCCCACAGTCTCCGACACACTCAAACCCATTGCAGTCACTGTGTCAAGCCAGGGAAGATTCTGGTTGAGAGTCTTCCTCTCCTTTATGGTTCCTCTACCTTTCCATGCATGAAGTCCTTCTCCAAGACATAGCCTTTCCTGGCAACATGCCCAAGATATGCAAAACACACCATATTTGCCTCCAAAGAGCTCTTCGGCTGCACTTTCTGTAAGACATAAATGTTTGTTCTTTTGGAAGTCCATGGGATATTCAGTACTCTTCTTAACACTACAGCTCAAAGGCATCGATTCTTCTTCTGTCATCCTCATTCATTATCCATCTTTAGATGCATAGTAAGTAGCTAAAAATACCATGGTCTTAATCAGACACACCTTGAAAATCAAACTGACGTCATCGTTCCCCAATACTTTGGAACAGTCCCTGATTGCAGACTTCCCCAATGCAATATGTGCCCTGATATCCTGGATGCTGATACCAATGTTGTTTATTATGAATACAAGTAAGATGAAGTTGTAACAGTTTCCATTTAAGCACAGATGTAGAATGGTGAAGAACATATCCACTCTTTTAGATTAATTTTAATTATTAAAATAATAGATCAAAACATACTGTATAATATTTATCCACTGCTTTGTATGTATGTAAATAAATGCTAAAAAAATGGTGAGAAACAACCTAACACATCTGACATACCATGGTTTCAAATTGATACTACTTTGTCAGCTGCAAAGGCTCTGAGAAAAATGTTAAGAGTAAGAAGTTAACAGATTTACAGCTTTGAGAAGATAGTTAATACAGGAGAGAATAAATGTGGAACTTTAGATGTCAGGCCAAGAATGGTCCAGAAGGAAGCAAATTGCAATCATTTATTAGGTAATCATAGTGGAGTTGTTAGGGATTAAGGAAATAATTAATATCTTTCTTCTGAATAGAAATTGCAGCCATTAAGTTGAAAGAACAGCCTTATAACTTAATAGTTATATTCCCAATTACTGAAAAGATAAACTCCAGACTTAGATGAAGTGTTTGTTTCTAAATGAAAGCAAACAAAAACCACTGAGGATTATGTGAATTAACTGCTCATTTATAAACTCTAAAGTGGTTTGTATCTAAGATAATGTATAAGATAAACTGAAGACATGCCTATAAATTGATTTGGACTTACTTGTGCCAAGACGCCTTATCTTTCTTTAGGAAGAATCCCAAATGAGATATGAAATAGATCAGGAAGAATCAGGGCTCAGATAATTCTTCTTGGTATAACCAAGAAGGGTATACAGTAAAGTGATGCCTATGGGATGATTAATAGGGCAACACAGATTTGATTTATAAATATAATAGCCATCCCTGCCCCTGGGAGGATGGAACCATTTATCATGTGAATCTCCAGTACCTGTATAACTAGGGCTGCTGAGGGGCTCACTTTTATGGAGTAGTAGCATATGTCTGGGCAGCTAATGAACATTCTTTTATTTAGCTTTCAGAGTAACTCTGTCAATAAACTCACAACTCATTGTCATCTGGCAAGAACCAATTCACAGCTTCCCCTTGCTGGGTTTCTGGGGCTGTCAGTCGCATAGGAGAAGCATGTCTATCATTATCCTGTGGAGTCACAGGTAGATTCAAACTACCAGAGAGATGCAGCCTATAGGTTAACAACATGATTCCCTACAGACTACTCCACCAAGGTCAAGTTGTTGTTGTTGTAGTTATGGGCAGTTGAGTCAACTAGGACTTAAAGGGACCCTATGACCAGTGGCTCTGAACCCTGCCTTATCTTGAGCCAATCTCATTGTCTCTGTCACATCTGCCTCCATTGCCACAGTCATCATGTCAATCTAGATATCCAGGGTTTATCTCTCCTGTAGGGACCTCTCTACCTTCCCAAACATGATGTCCTTCTCCAAGGACTGGTTCCTCCTGACCAAAGTATCAGATGGACTTTTACTTCCCTTGCCTCTAAGGAGCAACATGGTTTCACCCTCTCCAGGACAGACATGTTTGTTATCTGTTTTGGTTTGTTTTTTCCTCTTGGCACTCTATGGTATGTTCTGTACTCTTCTTCAGAGCTCCAGTAAGGGTCACTAAGTTGTCTTATAAATGAAGAAACACATTTAGTAGAAAATAAATGACTAAAGGTTAAATTACCAAAGTAGAATCATGTATTTTTCACACTCTTATTGCCATTCAGTGGAACTGTCTCAGAGCTGTAGTTCCTGCAAGCTTTCTTTCAAAGGTGGTAAAACTCAAATGAGGAGAGTAGCCATCATTCTCCTATGAAGAAGCTGATGGATTTGAACAACCTATCCTTGGGTTAACAGAGCAACTGCTTACCCACTAGGTCACCAGAGCTCCCTACATTTTGTGCTATACTAGTATATCATATTTATCTTCCATAATATTCAAGATAGATAAATCACACACACATATACAAACACACACACACTTGTTGCTATCTATTTGCTTCAAACTAATGCACTGCATTGAAACAAATAAGGGAGACAACAGTTTAAAAGGGATATATGATTAGGTATTGTCATGACAGAAGTACAGAATGAAGGTTGCATAGTGGAGTGGACTGGGGGGGAGGGATTGTATAACAATGAAAGATTTTTTTCTTTTACTTTTCAAAGAGAAGAGGAAACTGGGAGGGAGAGGTTGGGCAGGGAGAAAATGTAACAATGAATGCATGGAAATCCAAAGTCTCTGTAAACTTTCATTAAAATTAGTAATAAAAAACATTAAAAAATTACAACCTCTCCACAACGCTTTCTTGGGTATAATCTTTTCAAAAGTAGACAACCAGGCCACTCTTCCATGGAATTACTGGGTTAGTTCAAATAATAGACCTTTAGTTTAGTGTTCTTGTTGTATGCCCTTGGGTCAACTATAATTAACAGTGACACTATGATCTCACAAGAGATCTGAACCCTGCCCTATCTTGTGTCATCCCCATGATGTCCAACATACAAACAATGCCAATTGTTACAGTCACTGTGTCAATATATCATGCCCAGGGTTTCCCTCTTTTTCTATGACTCTCCACCTTTCCTTGCCTGATTTCCCCCCCCCCCCAAAGACTGGCCTATTCTGATGACTTGCCCAAAATATGTGACATGGAGATTCACCAACCTTAACTATATAGAACAACCTGTTTTCATGTCATTCAAGACAGACTTGCTTGTTTTTTTGACAGTTTATGTGATATTTAGTATTCATTAACAACACTACAAATAAAATATATCATTATTTTTTTCTTCAGTCATTCTTATTCATTGTCCAACTTTAAGAGGATAGGAAGCAATTGAAAATACCAAGTCTTCCATAGTCTTTAAGCTGAATATTGTTCTTTAGTAATTTTGAGAGGTCCTTGACAAAAGGTTTTCCCAATGCAGCACATCTTTTGATTTCTTGATGCTTTCTACCATGGCTGTTGATTGTAGAGCCAAGTAAAATAAGAGTTAACAACTTCAATATTCAATGTTCTCTTGCTCTCTTTCCTTCCTTCCTTCCTTCCTTCCTTCCTCTATCTCCTTCCTTCCTTCCCTCTTATATCTATCTATCATCTATCTATCTATCTATCTATCTATCTATCTATCTATCTATCTATCTATCTTGATTTGATCTATTGATCTAGTAGCCAGGATTTTTGTTTTCTTGATAGTTGAGACGTACTCCATATTGAAGGCTGTAATCTTTGTTTTCTGCAGCATATGCTTCATGTCTTGCCCGTTCTCTGCAAGAAAGATTGTGTCAGTTGCATATCACAAGGTGTAAATGAGTCTTCCTCCAATCCAGATGGTAAATTCTTCTTAATATAGTCCAACTTCTTAAGTTATTTAGTCAGTATACAAGTTGAATAGGTATAAAGAATATAAAGAAAAGATACAACCCTGACACATACCTTTCCTGATTTTAAACTTTGCAGTGTTCCTTTGTTCTGTTCAGACAACTGCTTCTAGGATCGGTCTATGTATAAGTTTTGCATGAGTACGATTCTGTGTTCTGGGGTTCCCAGTCTTCTCAGTTTTAGCTGTGATTTGTTATGATTCACTCAGTCAAATGATTTTGCATAATCAGTAAAACAAAAGCAAACCTCTGTTTATATATTCTCTGCTTTCAACCAAGATTCATCTGATATGAGGATGCTACTGTCTCTACTGAAACCAGCTCGAACTTCTGACAGATAATTGCCTTTGAGATAGTAATACAGCTCCTTACCACTAGGCCACCTGAACCCCCTAATTTCCACAACAAAATGTGGAAATGGTAGAATATCAAATTAGATTTGTAGTCAAGGACAGATTCTTTGTGTCATCCTTGTACAGGGGCAGATTGCCAAATAAACAAGGAAAATATTTTCTTATCTTCACAAAAGTTTGAAGTGTTTTTTGTTTTGTTTTTGTTTTATGGATTAGTAAAGAAACACATCAATAATCTGTGTTATGCAGATGACACAACCCTGCCTACTGAAACTGAGGAGGACCTGAAGTGCTTGCTGTATAAGGTCAAGGACTGCAGCCTTCAGTATGGATTGAAGCTCAACATCAAGAAAAGAAAGATTCTCACCACTGGGCCAATTGGCAGAATCATGGTGAAGAGATGCAATTCATCTTTTAATTTTCTGGTTGCTGGTACCAAGAGTGTCGATTGTAGAGTCAAGCAAGCTGAAGCTGCTAACAATTTCAAAGTCTGTGGCTTTGTTCACAACAGCAAGGAGTTGGAAACAAACTAAATGTCCATCAACAAATGAATGGATAGAGAAGCTGTGGTATAGTCACACAATGGAACTCTATGCTGCATTGAAAAACAAGGAACTCATGCAATATTATTCAAAATGGGTGACCCCC
>NW_006399787.1:380883-408141 GCF_000299155.1 Elephantulus edwardii | reverse complement strand
GACTCGACGGCACATAACAACAACAACACAGTATTTTCATCACATTTTCCTTTAAGTAATAAAGCAAATTATGCATTTTCGTTTTTGGACAAACTGTACAAGTAACCGTAAAGTTATCCAATAAAAATGTTCTTGAGGGAAAATCTCAATGTAGGTCCTCAAGATATTTTCAGTACTGGTAGCACAGTCTCAGAATAAATATGTTGTTCAAGGAGGGCATGCTTGACCTTGAGAAGCAGCTAAAGATTCTGAACGCTGAGCCTCGTGACTTCCCACAGGCCATAAGCAATCTGCTGCTGACGATGGTGTTGACACTATCATTGGAAGTCTTGAGGGGGAATAAAAGGCTGAAGTAGCTCTTTACCTTAGTTGATTTGGTTAGAAGGACCCCAAAAGACTAGCTCAGATGGAAAGGAAGTCAAACTATAGCCTCTGTTTGAATGATTTAATTGAGCCCATTTCAATAGCCTCTCCAAGCAAACTACATCAAACTGCACATCTTGTCCCTTACCTATACCACGTGAAAAACTACTGCTGTTTATTTTCTTTTAGGCTCATTTCAAATCACTCTTCAAAATCTCCTCTTCTTCCTTCAAGGCTTTGAGTATTTTTAATTTTTCCAAAGTCAATTTTGAGGTATCAAAAGTAAATTAAAAATTGTAGCATTCAAAAATATCTAACATTAATTAACATGTGTAAAATGCTTAAAATGGTATATGCATACCACTTCTTTTAATCATTATAAGACTATTATTAGTATTTTATTTTACTGTCCTGTGGAGGATCATTAATTCACTTGAACTCAAGAAAATTATCTCACTTTACAGCAATGTTGAACGATGGACTCAAATATTATTTCACAAACCACATTCTTTGCATGACCCCATGCTCTCACCCCACCTCCCTTTAGTTTGGGAAACTACACTTGTCATCCAGCATGAAATGGCTTTCTTATTGTGTGTCATCAATGCGTGTTAATTCTGAGAGACTATATAGTTTATGATTGTGGTGATTTTATGAAAAATTACTTTTGATTATCTTTAACATCTATGTATTCAATTGTTTCCTATTTTGTTTATTGATCCATGCCAAGTTAATATTGTTGGGAGCCATCAAGTTAACTGCTGACCAGAATTTTGTTGAGAATTTTAGCATCTATAGGGAACTCTGGTGACCTCGTGGTACGTGGCTGCATTGCAATTTCAAAGGCATAAATTTTGAATTCACCAGCTGTTCTGTAGGAGAATGATGGACAATCCCTTCCTATGTGATTAACCACCTCTGAAAAACTGCTGGAGGTTCAGCTACGTGTCACTTTAGACTTGACAATGCCCAACACCATCAAGTCATCTATGACTTAGAGTGACTTTATGAACAATAGATGTGAACCTTGCCTTAAACATTATCCTCACAATCTATGTTATACTCACACTTCTTGTGTCAGTCACTGTGTCAGTGCATCTCATTGAGGATTTTCACACACCGACCTTCTACCTTTCTCAGCATGTTGTCTCTAAGGCCTGATTCCTCCAGAAATTATGGCCAAGGTTAGTAAGATGAAGTTTCATCATCCTTACTTCTAAGGAGCACCTTGGCAACACTTTCTTTATGAGAGATGTGTTTATTCTTTGGCAGTGCAGGATGTAATCAATACTCTTTGCTGACGTCACAGTTCAGAGGCATCCACTCTTCTTCGGCCTTCCTTATTCACTGTCCAACTTTCAGAAGGATTGGAGGCAATTTGGAATTACCACAGATTGCTTTAGGTGCACCTTAATCATTAAATTGACATCCTTGCTCCTTAGCACTTTGAAGAGGTCTTTATCAGCAGATATCTACATATGAAAATGAATGGATGAACACGGAACCATTACAGGAATCAAGTGATTTATCATCCAAGTGGTTTATTCTTCAAGTAATAACCACTTGATCTAAAGCTTGTTGTCTACCCTTGATTATTCACACCTGCAAACATCATTGCTGGCCTCTAGAAAGTCTTATTAATGTATTCCAGTTCCCTTGCATCCTTTTTAAGCTCCTGTTTGCCTGTGTTGAGGCTAAAACTCTTTTTTATATTAGTAAGGGACATTAGCATGAGTATAGTGTCAACTACCTTTTTATTCATCATACACAGACTGATGAAGGGAATTATAAAGATAAATTAATGGTTTATAACCTGGCACCAGTTTTAAGTGAGCTATTTTCATAGATCAAAGATATGTCCTGTTTTATTATCTTTTTACTTCAGTGTCAAGATTTCAATTCTCTTGATACTGCATTGCTCCTACAGAATAGTAGTAAAGCTTCCTCTGTAACAGTTAAACTCACAAGAGTTTGGGGTTTGTTTGGTTTGGTTTACCACTAAATCATAGACTCTTTGTAGACATGTGCACTGTTTTATTCATCATTGTTCTCTAATCATCCATGCCAATCAAGAGACTCTTCTTATAAGTATATATCTGTGCCTGGAGAAGGAGCCCTGGTGGCATACTATGTAACATGCTGGATTGCTACCTGGATGCTTGATAGTTTGAATCTGCCAGATGCCCTTGCGAGAAAGATGACTTGTCTCCTCCTAGAAATATTTAAAATCTTGAAAACTAGAGGAGGGTTTGCCATGAATTGGAATCAACTCCATTGAGGTGGGGTTGTACTTTTTGGTTTGCTATACAACCACTTTTGCTGGGCACATTTGCTAACTAACTTAGACAATATCCCTGTTTTCATTGGGTTCAGGAAGGGTATTTAAAAGTAAGGGTAAATAAGAAAGTATAATTCTCATAATTGCAGTATTTACAGAGTATTAAGTGATGTTAGTTACCTTGTTGTTAAGTGCTGTCAAGTTGATTATGACTCAAAGTGACCCTAACTACTATAGCCTTGAACAGGACTGTATTCTGAGCCAATCTCACTATCTCTGATATGCCTACCCCCAATGCCCCAGTTGTGTGTCAATCCATCTCATCCAGGATCTTCCTCTCACTGTTCCTCAACCCTTCCAAGAATAATATCTTTCTACAATGACTATTTTCTCCAGCCTACATGCTCAAAGTATTTGAGATAGAGTCTCAAAATCCTTGCCTCTAGGAAGCAGTTTGGTTTCCCTTTCTTCAGGTGAGACATTTTAGTTCTCTTGGCAGTGCATTGTATATTAAATACTTTTCTCCAGCACCGTAATTCAGAAGCATCAATTCTTCTTCTGGCCGTTGTCTAGTTCTCTATGCATCATTGTCTAGCTTGTCTATGCATCAGCATAGCAAGTAATTGTGAAGACCGCAGCATGGATCAGGTGCACCTTAGTCTCTAGGCAGACATCGTTGCTCTTCAGTACTCAGGAATTATCCCTAACAGCAGAGTTTCCTAATGCAATTAACCTTTTAATTTCCTGAATGCTGATGTAAAAAAAATGTTGGTTGTGGAAACAACCAAGCTGAAATTGTTAACAATTTCAATCTCTTCTCCTTCTATCATGGTGCTGCCAATTGGGCCGGTGGTGAAAATCTTCCTTTTCTTGATGTTGAGCTCCAATACATATTGCAAATTAACATCTTTGACTCTGTTTAGCAAATGCTTCAGGCCCTCCTCAGTTTCAGCAAGTAAAGTTGTTAGGTACCTCACATTTGCTACTTCATTTAAACTACAAAGAAATAATTTTCTTTTTCTTTCTTTTTTACCTTTAAATTTTATTTTATTAACTTTAATGAACAGTTACTATTTTCTCTACCCTCACCCCAGGTTGTTTCTCTCCATTTTTTTTTCTTGAAAGTCTGTTTTAATTGTCCCATTGCCACAGTGCTTGTCAAAACCAGTTCTGATTAATCTCCTTTGTAAAAAACTACAAAGAAATAATTTCTAACAAAGGAACGACATTAAAGTGTCTTTAATATTTGTTAATACTCGCTAATATAAAAATAAATCGAAATAATCATCCTTCCTAGGATACGCTCATTTTGTGGTGGTTACTTCTGAGTTCTTTTTCTTTAACAAGGACTATCTTAGTTACCAAGTGTTGCCATCACTGAAATACCACAAGTGCGTGGTTTTACCAAACAGAAATGGATTTTTTCACATTCAGGAGACTAGAAATCGGAATTCAGAGTGCTGGCTCTCGGGAAGAGCTTTCTCTCTTTGTAGAGGAAGACTCTAGAGGAGCTTTCTGCTCCTGGGCAATATTCATGCGGCTTACCCTTACTCTTTCTGTATCTGTTTGCTTAGTCTCCTCTTATTCCTTGTAAGAAATTGACTCAAAACACACCATACACCAGTCCTACATTATTAACAAAAGGAACACATTCCCCAATGAGATTATAGGCATAGGAGAGACAAGGATTTTCCTTCCAAACCACTACAGGGAGAAAATTTTCCTCTTGATTCACTAGCCTGAATTTAGATTTCAAACTTTGGAAACTATGAGAGAATAAATTTCTGTTTGTTAAAAATCATCCACTTATTGTTATTGTTAGGTGCCTTTGAGTTAAGTACAATTCACTGTGTCTCTATAAACATTATTTTTAAACCCTGACCTGTCCTTTGCTCTCCTCACAGTGTTGAACACACTTGAGCCTATTGCTGTAGTCACTGGGTCAATCCACCTGGTTGAGGGTCTTCCTCTCCTTCTCTATCCCTTCACCTTTTCAAGCCTGATGTGTTTCTCCAAGGAATACCCTCTCCTAGCAACATGCCAGGAGAGCTCTGGTGGCCTAGTCATTAGGAACTGTGCTGTGATTCCAAAAGAATGTAGTTCAAACCCACCAGCTGCTCTGCAGGAGAAGGATGGGCAATGTCCTCCTCTGAGATTAACTGCCTCTTGTCACCTGTTTGAGGTTCAGCTATGAGTGAGTCAGTTCTGACTGGAGGGTATACAACAATACCAACAGCAACATGTCTAAAGTTTGTGAGATGAAACTTCACCGTCCTTGCCTCCAAAGAGCATTCTGGCTATGCCTTCTTCAAGATATATTTATCTATTTGTTCTTTTGACATCCATGGGATGTTCTCATTTCTAACACTACAGCTTGAAGACAATGTTACTTCTTCTGTCATCCTTATTAATTGTCCAGCTCTCAGAATCATAGCAAGTGATTGTAAACACCATGCTCCAAATTACGTACACCTTAATCCTCAAACTAATATCATTGCTTTTCAGTAATTTGGGGAGGTCCCTGACTGCTGGCTTTCCCAGGGCAGTACATCTTCTGATCTCTCGTCTACTGGTACCAGGTGTATTAATTGTGGATACAAGAAAGATGAAGTTGTTTAGCTTCAATATTTTCTCCATCTATTATGATGTTGCCTATTGGTTCAGTGGTGAGATTTCTTGTTTTTTCATTGATGTTGAGATGCAGTCCATACTGATGGCTGCTGTGTTTGATCTTCTGCAGCAGGAGTTTCAAGTCCTTCTCACGTGGAACAAGCAAGGTTGTACAGTCTGCAAATGTAATTTATTGATGAATCTTCCTTCAATCCTGATGCCACATTCTTCATAGAGTCCAGCTTCTCAAACAACTTACTCAGTATACAGGTTGAATATCTATGGGAAAAGGATACAACACTGACTTATGTTTCTCTTAATTTTTAACCCTGAGTGACATCCACTTCCTAAACAACATGCCTCTGGAAAGTCTATGAACATTGAGAAAGGATAGTTATTGAAAGGCTTCAGGACTTTTGTTCATAGAGTTGCCATCCGTCATGCTCAACTTGATGGCAATCAACAACAACAACAGTGTTCCCTTGTTCTGTTCACATAAGAGTTTCATGGTCTTGGTATAGGATTCACATGAGTACAATCAAATATTCTATAATTCTCTTTCTTCTGAGTTATAAATGGTGACTGTTATAATTGCACTGCTGTTGTTTTTAGGTGTAATCATGTCTTCTATAATTCCTAGCAATCGTAGGAAAACAGGTGGTCAAGAACTATAACAAAGAACCAGTACTTTGTAAATTATTACCTAACTTAGGAGGGACTGAAGAGCATTATACTGAGTTAAAGAATTTATTTCCATTTGTACAAATACAGTATAAAACCACTATTGTAGAATGAGAATAAGGATCCAAGGAGGGAGGGGGATGGAAGTAGAGGGGTGAGGATGGGCAGGGAGAAAATTCATGATTGGGTTACACAATTTGCTGGATGGGAGTGGTGAAGGAAATGGGAAAGATATGGGGTGAAAACAATGTATTTGAAGTTTGTAAATAAACCTGTATCAGTGTTGTTGTTATGTGTCATCCAGTCGCCTACGATCCATAGTAACCCTATGTACAGCAGCTCTGTAGCCTGCCCTGTCCTGAGCCAGTCTCACTAATTCCGACTCACCAACCCCCATCACCCTTGGTTACAGAATCAATCCATCTCATCTGGTGTCTTCCTCTCCTGCTCTCTCCAACCACCCTTCCGAGCATGATGTCCTTCTCCAAGGACCGGTCTCTCCTGGCCACATGCCCCAAGAATGTGAGATGGAGCTTCAAAATCCTAGCTTCCAAGGAGAGACTGGATCTCACCCTGTCCAAGACAGACATGTTTGTTTTCTTGGCAGTCCATGTCCCAGACTCTTCTCCAGCACCACTTTTTTTTTTTTTTTTAATAAAGAACCGTGACTGAATCTCCTTCATCCTCACAATCTCGGGCGAGCTTAAGCCTTTATTGCAGTCCCTCTGTCAGTACAGTCATTAAGACTCATACTCTCTTTTGCTTACCCTCTGCCTCTCTAGGCATGATGTTTTATCCTAAGGATTCACCCTTCCTCATAACACCCCCAGAGTATGTGAAACAAAGGTTCACCGTCCTTGCCTCTAAGGAGCACCTTGTTTGTAGTTACACCAAGGAAGATTTATTTGGGTTTTTTGTCAGTCTGTGGTATAGTACTATTTGCCAATACAATTCAAAATCATCTGCTTTTCTTGGGTCTTCTTTATATATGGTCCTACTTTAACATGTATACTAAACAATTAAAAATACCGTGGCTTGAACCAAGTACACCTTAGTATTTAAACGGATACCTTTTTCTTTAGTACTTAAGGAGATCCTTGATAGTAGATTTTCCCAAAGTAACACCTCTTTTAATTTCTTGACTCTTGTTACCAAGAGTGTTTACTGTGGATCCAAGTAAAATGAAATAATTGATAACATCAATCTTTTCTCCATTTATCATGTTTTTGCCTATTTGTCTAGTGGTGAGAATTTTTGTGTGAATTATAACATTATTTACAGTGAGAAGAATGAGAATCTCAGAACACTTAATTGTGGTCATGTAAAATCTATATATAGACCAAACAGCAATTGTCTGACAGTTCAAGGGAACATCGCATGATCTAAATTCAGGGAAAATTGTGTGTCAGGGCTGAATTCTTTCTCCAGTTAATCTGTAGGCTAAGCAAATCATGCAAAAATCTGGACTATATGCAGAAGAATATGGCATAAGGAACAGAGAAAGACTTACTAATAGCTTGCATGGTGCAGGTGACACAACTTTGCTTGCAGAAAGTGGAAGAAAAAAACAGCAACCTTGAAACACTTAAAGAAGATCAAAGACGGCAGCCTTCAATATGGATTACATTTTAACATAGTATGAATAGAGAATTAAAACAGGCACACGTTTCAGCCTTTAATATTACCTTTGCTGTTGTATTTAAATGCATCATTGTCTATAATGAGTATGTTCTTTCCTCATTTTCTTTTCATCCTTTGGCTATTTACTGGTAAATAATTCAGTGCTTTGTTGTATCTAATATCTTTTGATTGGGAAGACATTATGAACACCAAATAATTCTCCACGTTGCATTTAATTTTAAAAGGATAAGCTAACAACCAGTGACCTATAAATCTGGTTTTCCCCTTCCCAATCTCATTACAGGGGACAAATAAAGGGAGAAGGTGAATTTAACACACTCAGCATCTAGATTTCTTGCTTTGAGAAAGGGAGAAAGAAGTTTTTGTTATCTTTCTTCTCCGGTGATGGTATAGTTTGGGTTGGCAGTGCAACTCTTTACTACTATGCCACCAGAGGTCCCTGGTATCATTTTATAGCATAAGTTAATGGCGACTGATTTTCAAAGAAGAAAGCTTCTAGAAAGCTCTGTGTACATGTTAATTTGGCTTAGAAAATTGAACCAGCTTTTACCAGTTGCTTATAGCCAAGATCTTCATCTGCAGACTAAAAGCATAGCTGTTAACTGTACTTCTAAAAGGCACCCTTCCTTGGAAATGCAATCAAGCCTATTTTTACAAAGTGAATTAATGTGTTAGGTTAACCCAACTGGCAGCGATGTGATTAATTTGGGTAAATGGCAAGCCCAGATCCAAGAGTGATGGAAAGTTTAATGCCAAATGGTAGTAAAGGTCTTCGGGCAATTAGAGAGCCAAGATGACTAAGGTCTGTTTCTAGATAAAAGACATGAACGTGGAGTCTCAAGACTTTGATCATGGAATGTTAATGAGCCAGATATTGATTTGGTTTACATGTAATCACAAGTACCCAACTGTGCTTAAGTGGAGTGGATAGGAAGAATGAAAAAGCGACCTGCTTTATTCAAACGGGAAGATAAAAGACCAAATGCTTAATAGCCGCATTAAAATATAAATCACCAAACATCATTATAGGGGTAAAAAATAAGGGTGATGAATAATTTTGGAGCCTACTCTGACTTCTCGCTGGTGTTTATTAAGCTATTATACACGACATAAATGATTTGGGATGATCAAATGCAATCCATGCAACCCAATGGGACTAGAGTACCATTAAAAATGTAAAATGTGAACTTAAAGTTGTACACATTTAAGTTTTGGGAGTTTTTGTGCAAACTTTAATTTTTAAAGGATAATTTTAATTGGCTTATATTTTAATGAGCTTTCCTTTGTAGCCAAAGAATCACTTTCAAATGTCTCTGAAGTGTAAAATAGAGTGTGTTCATATAATTTTCAGTTTTTCTCGATAAAAACATATGTTTCCTAAATGAAAGCTTTGATAAATTTAGTATGTATTAACATAAATGCCAAAGACAGTGGTGTTTATGGTTCTGTAAAGCAATTAATTCAGAGATCAAAAAGAAAGTAAATGCAGAGATACAAGTTAAGAGCCAAATGGCCATTCTCAACCGTCACAATACTGTTTGGTCAGTTCCAACTCAACATGCCCCTATAGGATGGAGCAGTGCCCCATCGAGTTTCCCAGGTGGTCAATCCACCTCCTCTTTCTACTCTGAAGATGCCGATGGGCCTGAACTGCTTACTATCTGATCACCAGCCTCATACTTAACCTGTTACACTCCACCGTCTTAGACCTTCATGTGCCTATTGTTGCTATGTACTATTGAGTTGGAATCGATCCATAGCTGACCCTCTGGTGGGTTTTCAGAGGCAGTTAATCACATGGGAGAAGACTGACTAACCTTCTCCCTTGGAGCAGCTGGTAGCCTTGAACTGCATGCCTTCAGGATTGCAGTGCAGCTTCTTGCCACTAGCCTACTAAATGACTTTAAGTGAAGGGAGCTGAAAAATAAGAAGAGAAATAATAATATTTCCATTCATGATAACTATTGACTATGTGTGTATTAGATTAGATCCATGGTCCATAGAGTTTTTAGTGGCTGATATTTTTAGAAATAGATCATCAAGTCTTTCCCTTGAGACACCTCTCTGTGGACTCACACTAGCAAACTTTTTGTTCACAGCTGAATATATTGAATATATGTACCCCCCCCAGAGATTCTGCCTGTAAATTTAGCTCAGTTCGATGTTCTTCAGTTAGTTCTAATTCATTGTGGTCCCTCATCGAATTTCTGAGGTTGTAAATACAAAGGCTGCTAAGCTTTCTCTTGCCAAGCTGATGGTGAATTCAAACCAGCAGAGACACATAGCCTTTAGATTAGCAATGAAATTCACAATGGACTACACTACTAGAGACCCCTGCCTATAAGCTAGTAAATAATAGAATAGAATAGAATAGAAATAAAGTAGAATAGAATGATTAAGGTCCCTGGGTATTACAATGAAAATAGATGTCAACATTATAGTGTTATGTGGTCAGGTGATGTCCAGGGAGATTTCATTCTTCATGACTCTAAATAAAAAGAAAAAAAAAAAACCCAAACCAAACCAAAACCAGACTAATTTTGTGACATTGTAGCAGAACAGAACTTCCTAGATATATGCCATTATGACCATCACTGCTCTGTCTGAGTTCATTGTGACAGACACTCTTTCATTTCATCTTGCTTGGAGTCTTTCTCTTTTCATCTGAACCTCTATTTTGACAAATATTATATACTTCTCTCTTTTTGTTGATTACCCTTAAGTTGAGAATGACTCATAGTGACCCTATAAACAAATGCCTGAAGCCCCTCTACAACCATCGACATTTATCGAAGTTCATAGTTTCCAGGGGCATATTGTTTAGGGAGTGGAGGCCACTCCTTCTCTAAGGAACATCAATTCTCATCTGATGGCATATGTGAAGTATGTGAAGCTAAGTTTTGGCATTCTCTCCTCCAAGGAACATTCTAACTGCACTTTCCCTGAGACAGATTTGCTTCTCCTGGCTGTTATTTTCAGCTGCCATGGTATTGTTACTGAATGCAAGGGGTTCTTTCCATGGTCAGTCGCCAATAAGACAAACGAAATGCAATATTCATAAATGCACTTTATTACAGATCTGTGGAGGACAGTGGGTCCTGGCCTCAAAGACTGCTCTCTGTCTGGGAGTGGTCATGGCCTTATATACTAGGGTGAAACTCTAGCTCATTTAACAGTGCACTTTTGTTAGTAAAAAACCGGTAATTTCTACATCTGAATAGGACAGTTCCCATCTATGTGTCAGTAATTCAGGAAGGCCACGGTTCTCTTCCTGGTAACCAGGCAGATTAGGATACAGCTTACATATGACTGGAGAACCAGCTTCACCAGCATCTAGGATAGATGCATTTCCTCTTCTGGTAAACAGACAGATATAACTACACTCTACATGACTAAAGACAGGAAACAGAATTTGGAGGCTAAGCAACTAGTTTTGCAGGCTGAAGAAAAAAAACTATAGTTTTTAACTGATACCTATATAAAGAATTCTGAACTTATTGATACCACTCTGCAATTGATATTGAATTTATTAATACCACCTTATTATTATCAGCTCCCACTGGCACTATGCACAGAAGACACCACCCACGCCTGTGTCATCTTTACAATCTCTGTTGTGCTTAAACTACTGTTGTAGTCATTATGTCAGTTCATCTCACTGAGGCTTTTCTTCTCTTTCACGGACATTCCATGTTTTCACGCATGATGTGTTTTCACAAAGACTTGCTCCTCTTAATAGCACGTCCAAATTACATGATATGAAGTTTTACTATCTCCACCTTCAAGGAACATTCTGACGGTGCTTCTTTCAGAACAGATTGGCTTTTCTTTTAACAGTCCATGTTCTATTCAATCTTCTTCATCAGCCTCATAATTCCAGGGCATCAATTAATCTTTAGTCTTCTTTACCCATTTCCATGACTATATTGTTTTTATTATAAGGTACTATCAAGTCAAGTATGACCCAGAACAACCCTACGAAAAACAGGTCTGAGCCCTGTCCTATATCCTATGCCGTCCTCACATTTCCTGACACTTTAGAGCTCATTGTAGCAGTTACCACGTAAATTCACCCGATTGAGAATCTTCCTTTCCTTCTCTGACCCTCGACCTTTCTGAGCATCATACCCCTCTCCAAGGAATAGCCTTGACTGCATTTGCATAGTCAACAAAGCATAAATAGCCTTCCTCCGGTATTTACTTTTTAGCCAGAATCCATCTGACATCGGCAGTGATATCCCTGGTGTCATGGCCTCTTCTAAATCCTGCTTGAACTTCTGGCCTATTCCCTATCTATGTACAGTTTTAGATGTTTTTGACTCCTTTTCAGCAGTAATTTTCTTGCATGTTATATTAGTAATATTGTTTGATCATTTCCACATCTGTTGGATCACCTTTCTTAACAAAGGGAACAAATATGGACCTCTTCCAATCCACTGGCAAAACAACTGTACTCCATATTTCTGGCATAGACTGGTGAGCACATCTAGAGTTCCATCTGTTAATCGAAATACTTGTATGTGATATCAGTGATATCATTCAATCATTCCCATGTCTGTTATATAACTTGTCTTGGGAACAGAAACAAATATGGACCTCTTCCTATCCATTGGCCAAACAGCTGTCCTCCAAATTTCCTGGCATAGACTGTGAATGCATCCAGGATTGCATCTATTAACTGAAACAAGTCAATTGGTATCCCATTGATTACTTGTGCCAATGATTTCAATGCAATACATACTTCCTCCTTCATTACCATTGGCCTCTGCTCATACTGTAGCTCTTTAAAATTTTCAATGTCAGTCTGATCTTTTTGGTGCAGTGATTCTGTGTATTTCCTCCATCTTTTTTTGATGCTTTCTGGATCATTCAATATATTGCATATAGCAACTTTCAATATTGCAACAAAATGCTTAAATTTGGGCTTCAGTTCTCTCAGCTTGAGAAATGCAGAGTTCTTCCCTTTCTTTTCTCCAATCCCAGCTCTCTGCACGTTCCATTACAACACTTTGCTTTGTCTTCTCTAGTTACCTTCTGAAATCTTCTGTTTAGCTTTTTTACTTTGTCATGTTTTCTTTTGTTTTGGTTTCTTGGCCGTGTAGTGAAATTTTCAGAGTATCTTCTGACACTCATTTCAGATTTTTCTTCCTCCTTTGTCTTTGTAATGCCCTTTTGCTCTCTTCATGAATGATATCCTGGATTTCATCTCACACAGTTCATCTGGTCTTACACCATTGGTGTTTAATGCCTAAAACCTAATCTTAAGATGATTTTGAAATATTGATAGAACACATTCAAGATCGTGTTTTGGTTCTCACTTATTTTCATTTTCTTCAGCTTCAATTTGAACTTGCACGTGAGTAATTGATTATTTTAATGCAAGCTGCCGCTGGCCTAGTTTTGACTGCTGATATTGAGCTTATTCAATGATTCCTTCCGCAGTGTGATTCCTATGCATCCCATCAGGCGACGTCTATATGTAAAGTCACTGGTTTTGTCTTTTAAAAAGTATATTTACAACGAAGAAATAACTGAAAATATAAAATCCATTTTCTTTTCAGCCTCATTTCTATCACCAGGCCCATACTTTGCAACTACTATTCCTTCTTTACTGTTTCCAAATTTTGCATTCCAGTCACCAGTTATCATTAATGCATCTTGATTGCATGTTTGATCAATTTCTGACTGCAAGATTTGGTGAAAATGTTCAATTTTTTTCTTTTTTGCCTCTAGATGTAGGAACATTCCTTTGAACAGTAGTTGTATTAACTGGTCTTCCTTTTATGTGTATGGATAATATCCTATCACTCAAAACATTATATTTCTCGATAGAACTTGAAATTGACTTTTTGACTATGAATGCAACCCCATTTTTCTGTTTTTCATTCCCAGCATAGTATACCATGTGACAATTTGATTCAAAGTGGCCAAACGTATGAATATGAAGTGATTGAAACCCCATGGCTTGGATCAAGTGCATGTTGGTCTTCAAAGTGACATCTTTGTTTGTAATCATTTTAAAGAGATATTTTAATTTCTTGACTGCTTATTCCAGAGCCATTGATTGTGTTCAAGAAAAACAAAATCTTCGTCAGTTTCATTCTTATCTCCATTTATTATGATGTTGCTTAGTGGTCTGTTGTTGTTGTTGTTGAGTACCATTGAGTCAGAACTGACCCATAGCTGACCCTCCAGTATGTTTTCAGAGACAATAAATCACACAGGAGGAGATTGTTCATCTTTTTTCCACAGAGCAACTGATGTATTTGAACTGAGTGCCTTTGGGATTGTGGAGCAGTTTCTTACCACCAGTAGGCCACCAGATCTACCTGGTCTACTTGTGAAAATACTGGTTTTCTTCATTCTGAAGAGTAATTTCTAGTGAAAGCTATAGTCTGTTTTTCACCAGTAAGTGCTTCAATTCCTCTTGACTTTGAGCAAAGGGGACTGTGCTATTTTCATATTTCAGGTTATTAGTGAATCTTTTTACAATTCTTTTATCATATCCTGTTGTTAACCTTCTCAGATTATTTGCTACTCTCACAGACTGAACACTGTGAAAGGGCAAAGCCTTGATGTACATCTTTTCTGATATTAAAGAGTATCCCTATCTCTGAGTCTATGTACCTGTTCTGCAAGAGCACAATTGAGTGTTTCAAGATTCGCATTAGTTTTAGTGATCTAGTGTTGCAACAGTGAAAAACTTCGTGTAGATGTTATTGCTGCTGAGTATCTGTAATTCACAATGATGACTCTTAGTGATCCTGTGTGCAACAGAATGAAATGCTGTCTGTTCCTGGCTGTCCTCACATTTTCTGCTGGGCTTACACCCACTGTTGCAGTCACTGTGTCAAAATGTCCTTGAGAATCTTCCTGGTCTTCCTGACCCTCTACTTTTGTAGGCATGGAGTCCTTCCCCAGGACTTCCCCTCTTAACAACATGCCCGGAACAGGTGAATTTTGTTCCTTCATTGCTTTCAACTGGAAAAATGCTGAAATATGTTCTTCCAGTTTGGTTTTCTAACTGTAGATCTTTGTATATGTCATTATAATACATTGCTTTGTCTTCTTGAGCTATCTTTGACATTCTTATTTCAGCTCTTTTACATCTTAATCTTTCCATTTGATTTATAAAAAAAAGAAAAAAAACCCCTCTTATTGTGATGAAGTCAGAACCGACTCATAGCTTATCCTTCAGCAGGTTTTCAGAGGCAGCAGAGCTTTGGTGGCCTAGTGGATAGAAAATAGTGCTGCCAACCCAAAGGCAGGCACTTCAAATCTACCAGCGTCTCTGTAGGAGAAAGATGGACAGTCTCCTCTCATGCCATGTATTGCCTCTGAAAATCCACTAAGGGGTCAGCTGTAAAAAGCAATGAGTGAGTGAGTGAGCAGAACAGCTGGTGGATTTGAACAGAATGTTTTCCAGTTGGCAGTGCAGCTTCTCCTGACCATGAGGCCACCAGAGCTCCCTTTGTATTCAAGGATCAGTCTCAAAACCTCTTTTGGTATCATTATGATAGTTCTTTCTTGTCTTTTTATTGTCCTTTTACTCTCTTCATAAATCATGTTCAGGATGTCATCCCACAACTCTTCTGGTCATTTTATCACAGCAAACGACAATGTTTCCCAAGTACTAATCTTTCCCAATAGTGTCTTCTAATAATAAATAGTTATCAATGTATTTTTATTGAATATTTGGCCATGCCAAACTGTAGACTACTATTGGTAAAAACCTTCAATTCCTCTTTGGCATTCCTGACTCATACATAGATTTAAGGATAGTTGTATTAACTGCTCTCCTTTTTACACTTTGACAGTATCCTGTCACTTCATCATAGATATTGAAATGTTCTATTTTTTTTTTACTTTGGATATGAAATTGCTTGTCTTCAATTTGTCATTCTCATAGTATTATCTCATATAATTGTCAGATTCAAAATGACCTTTTCAGCTCAAAAATGATCCTCAATTATTCCATTTAGTTTGTGCCTTATTTCAGTTTTCCTAGATTGTACTTCATTGTCTTTATTGTTTGAACATTAATGGATATTTAAAGATTTTTCTTCCTTGCTCAAATTTAGTTAAAACAGTACATGAAGATAGCCAAAGCTTTATTTTATCTACATCATTGTAGCAGACTATTTGGAGGAGGCAGATTTTTTCCCAGTTGTAGCTGAATGTCTGAAACATGAATAACTCATCTTTTACCACTCTATCAGATCGTGATCCACTGGCTCATAATTTTCATGTAGGTTTTTCAGACCTTCCTCCTAGTCTCTCTTAGCCTATAAACTCTGCAGAACCCTGGTCACCATAGATGAGCTTGTAGATATTTGAAATACAAATGGATGAACTTATGACATCACAGCAATGGCCAACTCACTACAGTTTGACAAACTGAAAGGCACATAATAGATGAACAGAAAAAATAATACATTTTTATATAATCTTTTGTCCAGTAAGATTATGATTCAAGGATATCAACATGATTAATAAAGAATAGATATATTTTACTCCATAATGACCTTTATGAGCACTTTCCTAGCTTTGGAGAAATGAGATGGTATTATTCACAATTTGATAGAACTAGAAGAAATGATAGGTTTTTAGTATTAATTTTTTAACCGAGCTATGTATGGAACTGATAAAATCTACAGCTATTATTACTATAAAAAGCATATATGTACCTGCATATAAATTTTAACACAGATTATGGGTTATTATTCTCATGATTCTGGGTCTTCCAGAAGCAGATGTTAAAATGTCAGAGTTTTTTTGAAGGTAAGTCCGTTGAACAACAATGGGGAAAGATCACAGAGAGAGGAGTGTGGAGGGCTGGGAGAACTGTCTTATAATAATGCAGGTTTGCCAGGAGAAAGAGGACAATAAAGACAGTAAACATATCATGGACTGTAGTGCCATTTGCAAAGTTTTCAGCAAGACAGTTACAGAGTTATAAAGCCACTGGCATCCATTAGAATAATCCTCTGTCTTCACCAAACTAGCAAACTGGTGTGCTCTCAAACTCAGTCTTTCACTGGGCATATCCTCCAGAGCCCATGGTAAAATATGATGCTGGATCTCAGAAGAGAGCAACTCTTGGCATATGTAACTTATGTTCACTGCAGAGGAAGGTCTGAGAGACTCATTACCGTAAAGAATGAGGTCACACTTACGGACCGCAGGTTGAAAATGTCACTTTAAATGGGAAATGACGCTCACAATTAGAAAGGTAATTTTTACAAGGTGATTATTAAATATGTGCATATGCTTTAATGAACATTAACAACTCAGAAGTACCCAGAATCCAGTTATAAGCTCAGAAGTTGGTAGTGCTGACACTATCACGACACTGCTGACACTGCCATGATTAACATAGTTTATTAACACTTGCTATGGTTTAATACTTAGGATGCTCTGGTGGACTTGTGGCAAGAAGCTTGACTTCAATCCCAAAGGCACGCAGTTCAAGGATACCAGGTGTTCTTCAGAAGAAGAATGGGCAATCTCCTCCCATGCAGTTTACTGCCTCTGAAAATCCTTTGGAAGATCAACTATGAGTCAGTTCCAACTCTATGGTACACAAAAACAACAACTATGGTTTAGGTGGCATGCTGTTGTTGATTGCCTTTGAGTCGAGCATGACTCATTGCGAATCTATGAAGAAAAGGCCTGAAGCCACTCTACAACTATCAACATTTATCAAACTTCAGTGGTAAGAAATTGTGCTGCCAATGCCAAGTTACACAGCAGTTCGAATCTGCTGAGCTGCTCTGCAGGAGAAAGATAGGCAATCTCCTTCCGTGCTATTAACTTCCTCTGAAAATCCACTACTCTGGGTCAGTTCTGACTCTATGGACTCTAAAGAATCAGTTCTGGGTAAATTCACACTCAATGATACAAAATAGAAACAACAACAATGGTTTAGGTGGAAGCTCTGGTGGCTTAGTGTAAGAAGTTACACTAGCAACCCAAAGACACAGAACAGTACTATAGATTAGGTGGAGATTATGACAATGGAGCAGAATAGGGAAGGTTTTGATTTTGATTTCCATAGGCTTGCTATGAGTCAGAGTTGACTCAACATCACTGTAGTGTCAGAAACTCTTAAAACTGGCTTTTCTCGCTATTACGTTAGCCTCTGTGTGTTATAGTGGTGGTCTCCAGCAAGCTTAACTGCACACACATGGGATTCCAAATCATCAACAGATGTGGGATCAATGTAAGAAAGAAATTTATATGCTATGGCTGTACCCTGGTGATGGTAGTGGAGAGAGGGTACAGACTATGACAGTGCTGTAAACAGATGGTGGCAAGGTGTAACCAGAAGAACTCTGCTTTTATGCTACAGCTAAAGGTTTTGCTTGCCAGATGATTAAAAGAAATGCTGACTTTTAACTGTTCTGAGAGAAAGTTTGCTAGATAATTGATGAAACCAGAGCCTTCTTGCTTTTGTGCTGCTGCTATGAACCCAGCCTGTTACTAATTGAGTTACTGTGCTTTACTAATCTGGTTAGGAATTGCTAGAATAAACCTTGTCTTGCATTGTATGATATTCTTGGCCTCCCCATACTCTAACGTATTTTTCTGACAAACCCTACAACTATGAGTAAAGACTTAGTCAACCACAAACTCAAACTCAATAATTGGTAGAAATAGGTGCAGTAGTATGTCTGACCAAGTAGCTATCTGTTTGCTACAATAGACATTATTGATGTTCATCTTTATGAAGTAAGTAGAAGTCAGACTTGGCCATCCCTTGCATTGAAATGACTCCTTTTGTAAGCACGTAACAACAACATGGTTGAGAAGGAGTACCAGATGGTGTACATGGATTAATATTTATCTATTACCTTTGATGTGGGTATGAAATCCTCACCAGTGCACTGATAAACAACATCAGAATAGAGGGAGAAAAGATTGAGACTGTCAACAACTTTGTCTTATTTTGATCTACAGTTGATACATTTGGTATAGGCAGTCAGGAGCTCAGGAGATGTATTGCATTGGGAAAGGCTGTAGTCAGAAACCTCTCCAAACTTTACTGAGGAGCCATGATGTCAGTTTGAAAACTAAGATGTCTTTGATCCAAGCCATGGTCATTTCAGTTACTTGCTATGCATCTGAAAACTGGGCAGTAACTAAGGATGACAGAAGAATTGATGCCTTAGAACTACAGTGTTGGAGAAAGGCTTTGAAGGTCCCATGGACAGCCAAAAGAACACTCAGGTCTTGGAGAAGGTGCAGCCATAGTGCTCATTGGAGGCAAAGATAATGAAGCTTCAACTCATATACTTTGAGCAGGTTGCTAGGAGAGATTATTCTTTGGCGAGGGACGTCATGGTTAGAAAGGTGGAGAGTCAGTGAAAGAGAGAAAGAGCCTCAACCAGATGCATTGACACAGTGACTGCAACAATAGGCGAGAGTAAGTCAGAAGCTGTGAGGGTGGCCCAGGAGGGGACAGGGTTAAGATCTGCTATCGTTCAAAGGGTTGCTATGGGTCATTCTTAACTCAATGTCATCTGACAGCAATAAAGCACATGAGATTGCCCATGGCCTGGTAGTAAGAACCTGCACTGCAATCCCAAATGCACACTGTTCGAATCCACTAGCTGCTCCACAGGAGAAGGATGGGCAGTCTCCTCCTGTCTGATAAACGGCCTCTGAAAACCCACTGGAGGATCAGTTGTGGGTCGCTTCCAACTCAATGGTACAACAACATAGAGAAGCTGGTAGATTCAGAACACTAGGTGCCTTTGGATTGGTACTGAAACACTTTACCATGAAGCAATTAGACTTTTCTCCACTTTATGCCACAAATGTCAATTTAATTCATCCTTTACTTGTATGAAGCAAAATTTCCCAGTTTAGGAACCTCTGTTTAGAAAAGCGTAGTGATTTCCCCATTTGTCATAAGATTAAATGCGATTTCTAATGTTTTTATATCTACTTAAGGTAAACAAATGTAAATAGAAGCCTCTTCAGTATCAGCAACTACAGCCATTACATCCGGAGGAATGAAAGATGGGCTCTGAATCTCAGTCTCCTTGTCATGATGTTATGACTGTGTTATGACCTCCCTAAGAGGTCACTGCTTCTCTTTTCTGTTACTATCTAACAGTGTACTTGAGAAATAAGTAAAACAGCACAGAACTTCAGAAGGAAATACATGTAGATACTTTTCAAAAAGATGAGGATACATAGTTGTATCGAAACCTGTCTTCAACACACACTAAAGGAGATGCGTGCCAATGAAGGTAAATGATTTAAAAAGACCTTATTGGCAGCAAAAAGACTCGAGCTACTTGTAAGAAACAGCTTTTACAATAATGTTCATATCACAGAATTTTTTTACAAGCTGAAGGTGGACAGAAAGGACCAGGAAAAGGTAGAAATGGAATTATTGAGATCGTCTGTTTAGAAGGTTGGGTCAGGATCCCTTTGTGATATAGGAATCCTTTTATTTTTTTAAGAGGATCCATCTAGTGCAGTGGCTCTCAAATATTTCTTTTTCACCATGACTTATGTTGTTGTTGTTGTTATGTATCATTGAGTCATCCATGACTTATAGCGACCCTATGTACAATAGCTCTGAAGCCTACTCTGCCCTGAGCCAGTCCCACTGACTGCAACACACCTAACCCATTACCCTAGTCACTGCGTCAATCCATCTCATCCAGCGTCTTCCTCTCCTGCACTGTCGCTTCACCCTTCCGAGAACGATGTCCTTCTCCAAGGACTGGTCCCTTATGACAATATGGATTCAAAACTGCATGACTTTGAGTTGGCAGAGCAAGTCCTAACTATGCTGTAGCCTGATGAGGCCCACCTTACTTCACAAAATCATGTCTTCTGAACACTTTAAAGTGGGCTTTTCGGTAGCAGATTTGCCCAGTACAAAACATCATTTCACTTCTTGACTTCTTTCGTTTACTTTGATTGTGGATCCAAGTAAAATGAAATCCTTGACAACCTTTAGTCTTTTCTTAGTTTATCACGATGTGAGTCTTTGGTCTAGTTGTAAGAATTTTTGTTTTATTCATGCTGCGGTGTATAATTTATACAGAAGGCTACAGGCTTTAATATTCATTTAGAAGCACTGTTTACTTTCCGTAATAGGGTTTCATTACACTATCTCATTGATATTTCTCTTGCTTTGTGTACATCTGAAAGTTGGAAAGTAAAGGAAAGAAGAATCATTTTCTTTGAATTGTGGTGTTGAAGAAAAGTATCAGTAAACCTTGGAATGCCAAAAGACAAATCTGTCTTGCAGAGAGTGCTTCCAGGGTGCTCCTTAGAGAAAAGGATCTTGAAACTTCACTTTATAGACGTTGGCCAGATATCAGGAGGATCCAGGCCTTGGAAATAGACAATGTACCGTAAAGTGAGGGGGATAATTAAAGAAAGGAAGACCCTCAAGGAGATAGATGTACACAGACTACAATAATGGGCTTGAACATGGCAAAGATCCTGACAATGGTACGGCATAAAATGTCTTATCTGTTTCTCATCTGTTATTCACAGTGTCTCTATAAGTTATAGTATACTCGATGATACCCAACAACAATAGGATATCATAGCAAATAGAGTTGTATGCCTCTCAAGCCAGGTGAGTGCTATTCTATATCTTCTGACAATTATGGAAGAATATCTATGTACTATGAAAGTGCAGAGTAAACAGTAGAAAAGAGAAATTTTGAACTGACCTTTTTAGAAAGTTTGGTGGTAGCTTTTTTTTTTGGCCTTTTTTTTTACTTGTTTATGGGAGTAAGATTGTGTGAAAAGATTATTTGAAATAAGCAACATTGGAATAAACTAGTAGGTGAAGCCCTAACAGAATCTAGCTGAATTTGTTACATGCTCATTTGGGATTTTGTCATTTTGTCCTTTATTTTGCATCTTTGCTGAAAGCTATCTTCCAGTTCAATAAAAATGTTGCCACTTTGAAACTGTCCATGAGTCCCTCACATATTCACTCACTGGTGAAGAATTATGATGCACTTAGGGGCACGGTGTGCTTTCAGTCTGAATGCTAGAGTTATGCCTCTGGGAAATAGTTAGGTTTTTATATAATGATCACTTTCACAAACAATAGCATCCTTAAGACCCATCCTCTCTTCCTTAAAGACTGAAAAGTGAGACTTGTACTAATGTGTGTAGCTAATAGAGCTTCCTATAGTCTGGTCTAGTTTGTATTTCTTTGGCTTCTATGACCTTTCTACATTGATCCATTTGACAGCTTGGCTAATTTAGCATGAAACAGTAACAAGCAAGAAAAAGCCACCCTGTTGCTCATCTGAGGAAGAAGCGGACATGTCGGAGAAAGCCAAACAAACGCGCCTCCTTGACCTTCTCCTCTAACTAGTGCTCCAGCCCAGTGAGCTCATTAAAGGCGAGTCTGTTAACATCTCTCACATGTTGGCAGTTGACTCGTGCCGAGCGCATGTTGCTAGGCCAACAGGGGACCTGGAGAAGCCTGGTCCATGCATGACCCATCGTTGCTAAATAGCTAATTCCTGTAGTTACTTGCATTATGCAAAACTGCTTGATGCACATTAAAGAGAACATTTTCAAGCCTACACTCATTATTTTTTTTCTCTCCCTTTCTTTCCATTTTCTGACTTCTGAGGTGAGATCGCCTGAAAGTCTTATCATATGTGCTCATATTTTGGGCAGCTAATGAATATGGATGTTGTCTGTGCTAATTCTTGCAGTGGTAAAAGGCTAGAATTGGAAGCAATGGCAGCTTTTAGCCTCAAGGAAACTTTCAGTAAATAATGCCACTTAAATACTGTTGCATTCAAAGGGGGCATTAGAGTTCAGAGAAATTAGCCATGCTGGGCGCCATCTCTCTTGTGTTCCTCAAAAAGAAAAGAAAATGAAAGTGAATGTAAAATTACCTCTTCTATTTTGGGAGATTTTGAGATATAATAAAAAAAATGTTTGCAAGCTATAACAACTGCCCTTATATGTTAGCCTACCTGGTTGGGGCTAGGTCCTTAACAAACATTGGTTCTTTTGTACCAAACTCTCCTGATGCCTGGCATTGTCTCAAGGTGCAAAGAGAAACACACACCACACAATGCACAAATCTTTACATTAATGACAATTAGACACAGTCTGAAATTAGGTAAGGGTGTGGTCTCTTACTGAGGACTCACTGTGACAAGGTGGAAAGGGTAGTGGTTTACCACCCTGGCTGCACTGGTAAATCTATTCTTTGACCTTGGATCTCTGGGTTCGATTACATCAGTGGTTTGGTTTTTTTTTTTTTCATTTTCTGACTTCAATGCTAAATCAGCCATCTAAAGATGAAAACTATCTTCATCAGTCATGTGTAAGTGCACACCATTAATGGTGAAATTTCCTGATGATTCCCCTAATATTGTTTTAGCCAGGTTTCAGTCACTTTGTAGAGGGAAATCATACATAGGTTGTCATGAAATTGGGCTGGAAGGAAGACATTATGAATATTAGAAAGGTATGAGTTATGAAGAAATATTTTAAAAATAATGCAATATAATTACTGCCATATTTCTCATAGCAACATAAACTAAATTTAAAAACTTGGCTGGATATTTTGCCAAATATATTATTACTGATCTGCTTTAAATGCCAACATATTTTACCAACATGTGATGGATATATTATTGATTTGTATGCAAATTAATGAAACCCTTATATTTGAAATTTTACAAGTTTTTATATCATTTTACTCTTTCCTTTTTAAAAAAGTGTATATTTTTAAATTTTTATTTTATTATTTTGTGTGTGTGCAGTCAAATCAGATCTGACTGGTAGAAGAGGAGATTACCCCTCCTTCTTCAGCAGAGCTTATGGTGGATTCGAACCACATACCTCTGGATTGCGGTGCAGCCTCTTGGCAGTAGGCCACCAGAGCTCCCTCATTCCATTCTTTTAATCTACTCCTGATAGTATATATAATACATTCCTGATAGAATGTCATTTTTAAACTTTTTAAACTGATCTACTCTTTCTTGTTCATTTATGAGATTGCTGTTGTTAGATGTCATGAGATGGTATTGACTTACATCAAAGCTACATGCGACAGAACAAAACACCGCACCATTCTGGGTCATCCTCATAACCGTAACTGTATTTGAGTCCAATACTGCAGTCACTACATCAGTCTGTCCTACTGATAAATCACTACTTCATCAAGTATCACATCTTATTCTGCGGACTGGTCCCTTCTCATTATTTGTCCAAACTATATGAGATGAAGAATCATTATTCTCATTTCTAATAAGCATTCAGGTTGTACTTATTCCAAGATAAAAGGTTTGCTCATTTTGGTGCATTGACTATTTTTTTACATCATCATAATTCAACTGTGTCAATTCTTCGTCATTATTGTTGTTATTGTGTGAACTGACCCATAGCTGACCCTCCGATGAGGTTTTCAGAGGTAATAATTATGTGGGAGAAAATTGCCTATCTTTCTATGGAGTAGTTGATGGATTTGAACTGCTTGCCTTTGAGTTTCCAGCATAACTCATTACCATTAGGTCACCATGCCTTAGATCAGACACACCTTGGTCCTCATAGTGAAATCTTTGCTTTTGAACGATTCAAAGAGGTCATTGACATCAGACTTGTGTAATGCAAAATAATGTTTTATCTGTAGACTCTTACTCCATGGCTATTGACTATGGATCCAAGGAAAATGAAATCCTTGGCAACTGAAATATTTTCTCCATTTATCATGTTTTTGTTTATTGATCTATTTCATTCACTGGCATCAAGCCACTTCTAACGCACAACAAAACTTTGGGTCTCTGAGGCTGTAAATAGCATGGGAAGCGGAAGGGGACAGCCCACATTTGTCTTAAGGAGCTTCACATGTGAACTACTGAAGAATTACAGCCTTTGGACTAGCAGTGCCGCTTGCTACAACCCACTCCATCAGAGCTCCCTTTTGTGGTCTAGTTATAAAAATATTTGTTTTCTTCAGGTTGAAGTTTGATCTGTACTGAAGGCTATTGTTGTTTTTTTTATTTCATCAGTGCTTCAGTCTGTTTCCCTTGCAGCAAGCAAGGTTGTGTCATCTGCATATTTCAGGTTTTTATGCATGTTCTAAAAGCATAAACAACATGTCATTGACAGCCAAAAGAACAAGTAAGCCTGTCTTAGAAGAAGGGCAACCTGGTGCTACTTAGAGACAAGGACGGGAAAACGTTACTTACACACTTCGGACATGTTGTCAGGAGAAACTAGCCCTTGGAAAAAGAAAGCATGCTGGGAAAGGTGGAGGGTCAGAGAAAGAGAAGAAGACCCTCAACCAGAGGAATGGGCACAGTGACTGCTGCAATGGGCCCATGTATGTCAGAGATTGTGAGGATGGCACAGGACAGGGCAGGGTTCAGATCTGTTGTTCATAGGGTCACTGTGAGTTGCAGTTGACTCAATGACATAGAACATCAACAACTATGGGAGAAAAGGTCACTTTCTTGGTTAGGAAGGGGAGGTCGGTGGGGGAAGGTTGGGATTAATTAAGCTCTGGCTTCTATATCAGTGCGTCATATTGGAGGATAAAAACTATTTGGCTTAGAATTTGTTAAATTGGAATTCATACTTATGTAATCAACTGTGCCTTTAGGGTAAATGACCGACAGTTTCTTGGTCAATATGAAGAATTCACATGAGGACAATTAATATTCAGTACATCTGTATCTTGAGCAACTTGTTCAACAAGTTGGACTGTGTAAGGAAGAATGCGGCACCAGAATTAAAGCAAATTTCATCAACAATCTGCCTTGTGCAGATGATACAACCTTGGTTGCTAAAAATGAAGAGGATTTGAAGCGCTTTGTGAAGAAGATTGAACACTATAACCTTTAGTATGGATTTTATCTCAGCAAAAAGAACAGAAATCCTCACATACGAACCTGTAGTCAACATCAGGATAAGGTGAAAAAAAAATACTGAAATTGTCAATGATTCTTTTTTTCCCTTGAGTCCACAATCAACTCCCAAGGAAGAAGCAGTCAATAAATCAAAAGATTTCTTTCATGTGACAAATATGCTTTCCAGAACCTTTCTGAGAGTACTAAATAGCAAAGATTTCACCTTAAAAGCTAAAGTCTATCTAATCTAAGCCCTGATGTTTTCAATTGTGTCACATGCTTGTGAAACACGGCTTTGAATTTTGGTGTTGGTATATACTGTATATATACTGTAGACTACGTGGTTGTTATTAGGTGCCATTGACTCACCTGTGACTCATAGCAACACCGTGTGTAATAATAGCCCTAACTCCTGCTCTATCCTGTGCCAATCTTATTGTTTCAGACACACCCACCCTGATTAACCCAGTCACTGAATTAATCCATCTCATCGAGGGTCTTCCTCTCTTTCACTGTCCCTCCACCCTCCCAAGCATGACATCTCTCTCCAAGGACTGATCCCTCTTTGCAATATGTCCACAGTATGTCAGATGAAGCTTCAGAATCCTTGCCTCCAAGGAGCAGCTTGGTTTCACCCTCTCTAGGCTGAACTTGTTTGTTCTCCTAACAGTTTCTCATAAAAACAATCAAGTATTCTGAGATTCCTGTTCTTCTCAGAGTCAGCCACAATTTGTTGTTATCCACACAGTCAAATGCCTTTGCATAGTCGTTGAAACATGGATAGACATTCCTCTGGTACTCCCTGCTTTCAGCCATGATCCATCTGACATTAGCTATAATATTCTTAGTAATACAGCCTCTTGTAAACCCAGCCTGCACTTTAGGCAGTTTTCTGTTGATAAACTGTTTCAGGTGTTTTTGGATAATCTTTAGCAGAATCTTGCTTGCATGGGTTATCAGTGATATTGTTTGATAATTTCTACACTTCCTCAGGTCACCTTTCTTTGGAATGGGAACAAATGTAGGTCTCTTCTAATCAGTTGGCCAGGTGGTTGTCCTCCAGACTTCTTTGCACAACTTAATGAGCACATCTGCACCAGTGTCTGTTTGTTGAAATATGCTAATTGATATACCGTCAATTCCTGAGCCTTGTTCTTTGCCAATTCTTTCAGAGCAGCTTGAACATCTTCATTCATCACCATAGGCTCTTGTTCATATGTTGTTTCATGAAATCTTTCTGCTTCCATCAATTCCTTTTGGTACGGAGCCTCTGTATACTCTTTCTATCTTCTTTAAATGCTTCCTGGATCACTTAATATTCTGCCCAAAGCATACTTAAGTACTGCAACTTGAGGCTTGAATTTGTTCTTCAGTTTCTTCAGCTTAAGTGAATGCTGAGTGAGTTTGATTTTCTTACTCCAGCTCTTCACACATTTCATTATAATACTTCACTATGTCTTCCTGTGATGACCTTTGAAATCTTCTGTTTAGCTCCTTAATATCTTTATTTCTTCCCTTTGATTGGGCTTCTTGGCACTCTAGTGTAATATTCAGAGTCACTTCTGATATCCATCATGATCTTTTCTTCCTCCTCTTTCTTTGTAATGACCTTTTGCATTCTTCCTGGATGATATTCTTCACATCTTCCCACAGCTCATCTGGTATTCGATCACTAGTGTTCAAGGTTGTGTCGTCTGCATAACGGAGATTGTTAATAGATTTTCCACCAATCCTGATGCCACAATTCTCCTCATAGAGCCCAGCCTCTCGGATAATCTGCTCTGCATACATGTTGAAAAGGTATGGAGACAGGATGCA
>NW_006399787.1:378785-379793 GCF_000299155.1 Elephantulus edwardii | reverse complement strand
ATAGGGTCACTATGAGTCGGAAACGACTCGATGGCACATAACAACAACAAAAACAGTGTTCAAGGCCTCAAACCTGTTCCTGGGATGGTTTTGAAATTTAGGTAAAATAGACTCAAAGTTTATTACAGAAAGGACAAGCAATCTGTTTTGTAGAAAGTGCAGCGATAGCATGCTTTAGGCTTTGTTTCACATATTTGGGATATATTATTAGAGAAGATAAGTCTTTGAAAGGGATTGTGTTGGAAAGGTAGAGAATCAAAGAGGAAAGAACAACTCTTAATGAAATGAATTGACTCAGTTAATTCAAGCACAGGCTTTGACACAGTGGAGATTCTGAGGATGACACAAATTTAGACAGATTTCAAACTGTTGTATGTAGGATCACTGTGGGTTGGACTTGACAGATCATTAGAGACATTGTTGCCAATGTCAGATAAATCTTGGCAGAAACCAAAGATTACCAGAGAAACATCTATCTTTGTTTCATTGACTATGCATAAACATTTGACTGTGTGGATCGCAGTAAATTTGGGCTAACCTTGAAGGGAATGGAAATCCCAAAACACGTGATTGTGCTTATGTGAAACCTATTCCTGGACCAGGAAGAAGTCCTCCAAACAGAGCAAGGAAACATTGCATGTTTCAAAATCAGGAAAGGAGTGCATCAGGAATGAATTCTGTTTTCATAGGTTTTCAATCTATATACAGAACAGGTCATTCAGGAAGCAGGGCTTTATGAAGAGGGATGTGGCATTAGAATTGAAGGAAAACTCATCAACAACCTACGTTATGCAGATAACACCACCTTGCTTGCTGAAACTGAAGAGGACCTAAAGAGCTTGCTACAGAAGGTCATGAACTATAGTCTTCAATACGGATTGAAGCTAAACATCAAAAAGACAAAGATTGTCACCCCTGGCCAATTGGCAACAGAATGATGAATGGAGAAGAGATTCAGGTTGTTAACAATTACAAGTTGCTTGGCTTCAAAATCAACTCCTAACACCA
>NW_006399787.1:357947-376675 GCF_000299155.1 Elephantulus edwardii | reverse complement strand
AACAACAACAACAACATCAAAAGATCTGGACATTGGCTAAGAAGAAGAATTCATGCTTTCAAATTATGGTGCTGGAAAAGAGTCTTGAACTTACCATGGACCACCAAGAAAAAAAAAATAGGTTTGTCTTCGAGAGGGTGAAACTAAGTATTTTCTTGGAGGCTGGGATTTTGAAGTTCTGTCTTACATACTTTGGGCACATGGTTGGGAGAGATTGGTCCTTGGAGAAAAAAAATCATGCTTGGAAGGGTGGACAAACAGAGCAGGAGAGGAGGACCCTGGATAAGATAGGTTGATACAGTAACTGTGGTAATGGGGGTAAAGTGTTGAAACTGGTGAGACTGGCTTGAGAACAGGGCAGGATTCAGAGCTGCTGTACATAGGGTTGCTCTGGGTCGCAGAAGACTCGATGGCAAATAACAACAATAATAATGGAAAATCCTAATGTCTTAAGGAGTGTGAAAATGGAAAAAGGATAGGACAGAGTTCATCTGCTGTTTGTAAGATCACTATGGGTTGTACTCGCCTCAATGACAACTAACAGCAATTATGAACAATCTTCTGTGTTTTTTATTGACTTTGAAAACGTGCTGGAGTGTCAGCTATGGGTCAGGCCTGACTGACAACAAACAACAAAGATAGCTGTTGTGTGTACTATTGAATCAGAATGAAGCTATAACACACACACACACACACACACACACACACACACACACACACACAATCACCACAAGTGAGTGGAAGTGGTTAACTTTGGAAGAGATTACCAAAAGAATAAAAGGAGACTAATACAATTTGGGGGGGCAGGGTGAGAAAATATTGAAGACTAAAAAATAGATCTTCATCAGTAAGTGTTTTGATTCCTTTTTGCTTTCAGAAACAAGGTTTTTTATCTACAAATCACAGGTTATTAAAAAGTCTTCTTTTAAGCCTGATGTTGAGTTTTCTTAATATAATCCTGTTTAAATTATTTGTTCAACATATAGATTGAGTAATTATGGTGGAAATATATAATACTAACACACATACCTTTCTTGATTTTAAAGCATGCAATATTCCCTAGCAGTATTTATTATTATTATTATTATTATTATTTTCTGCAGCTTGGTCTGTGCATAGTTTCTACATAATCACAACTCAGTGCTCTGAAATTTGTGTTCCTTGTAATTTATTCACAATGTGTGATGACGTACAAATTCAAATGTCTTTTGGTAGATCGTATAAGACAAGCATCTCTGGTATCCCTGCTTTCAGTCAAGATATATCTGATATAAGCAACATTATCTCTTGCTCTATGTCTTCTGTTGAATGCAGTTTGCATTTTTGGAACTTGCCTGTCAATGTATTGCTTGTCTTTTTTCTAATACTATACTTCTCCATTGTTCTTTTCACAGACGTAATTGATTTTATTCCTGTGTGTTCTATTTGGTAAGGTCCATGTATATAGTTGCTGTTTATATTATTGTAAAAAAGTGTTCACAATTAATCAGCCATGCAACTTAAGTCATTGCCGTCAAGTTAGAACCAATGCATAGCTGGCCCCCCAGTGGGTTTCCAAGGCTGTAAATTACATGGAAAGAGAAGGCTCATCATTTTCCTGCAGAGTCATTGTTGAACTGAACCACCAGAGGCACCACTGTGGGGTTAGTAGTCAAAGTTAGCTATTAAAAGAAAATTTTATCATGTGATTTCTATGCCATCTCTATAACCAAGACTAGATAGTAAGTAGTCTTCCAACTCCTTACTTTCCTGGTTCGTTTCTAACCTTCATATTTTGTTGTTGTGTGTGTACCATTCATTTGGAACTGCTCCATCGTCGACCCTCTAATGAGTTTTCAGAAGCAGTTAATTCACAGGAAGAGATTACCCTTGTTTCCTCCATGGAGGAGTTAGTGGATCAGAACTTTTACCTACGTATCGGCAGCACAATTCCTTACCACTAAGCAACCAGAGTTCTATTAATTACTAATGTATTTTTATCAGTTTTATGTTGCACAAGTTTCTAAAACATTGTTTTTCTCTTCAGCATTAATAGTTGATATTTAAATTTGAGTAATTGTATTAACTGGTCTTTCTTTCATAATTACTGATATTAAACTACTAATTACAAAATTGTACTTCAGGATAGATGTGAGATATTCTTCTTGATCATAAATATAATGTCAATTATCTTCAATTAATCATTCCCAGAGCCATGCCAGTCTTCTGCAGCTGTACATATTTTCAATATCTGACTTTTTTTCTCCTGCAAGAAGTAACTCCATTGTCTTTCTTCCTAGTTTATTTAAATTTAGAATCTAAACTAAAACCTCTCCAAGGTGGTCAAGTGACTCTGCTGTTTTTTAAATGCTGGTGTCATAGCTTTCAATATGAGCACAATACAGAAAGCAAATAGAGTTTGAGAAACTAACAGAAAAATGGTAGAGCGAAAATACTTTATTTCTAATAAAGCTTTATGTGAATGAACTAAGTCTTGTAGTTGTTAAGAGGAGTAACTAATTAAAACAGGTTGTGTATCACTTGGATGATCTCAAATGACACTAGAGAGAACTGGAATTAGATGCTTCATTATTTAATATACTAGAAATTGGTTCTGGATTAGAGAAGATGAGAGCCCTTTATAATGTTCTTCTTTAGAAAGGAAAAGTTTCTCATTTTGTAATACCATACTTCATGTTTATTTAACTTTCCTCATTGCTTATTGGTCTCTGTTTCAACCTAATTCTTTTCTTTCTTTCAACTTAATTGTTCTACTTAAGGTAAAAGGAGATCTAATGGCCTAAACTGTAGGCCGTTGTGCTGTTAACCCAAAGACCATGCCACCATTAGGGGGTTTGAATCCACTAATGTCTTTATGGGAGAAAGATAGACACTTTCTTCCTTTGTGATTTACAGCCCCAGAAAACAAATGAAAGCTCAGCTGTGAGTTAGAATTGACTTAAAGGCTATGAGGTTGTTGAGATGGGTAAGCAAGACAAAATCTTGTTCACATACTTTGGAGAATTACATATATATTAGATCATCTTATAGATTCTGCTACTATTTCAATATTGGTTTTACTGGACTTGGTTATCAAACTGGGTGTTAGAAATAGAAAACGTTTTGGAAAAGAAGACATGACATAATTTATTTAAAAAAGAAACTTTCCCCTCAGAACTTAAAGAATGACCTAAGATGATTCCTTTAAGTATCCACTCTGAGAAGGGCAGCTTTCTAAAGTAGAAAGATTGATGTGATTGTGGTTAACTTGAGAATTCTCTTGAAGAGCCGGCAGAATCTAGTAAATTAGCATGGTGGGAGAAAAAAAAAACATTTGAATTGATAGCATTTGGCTATTTCCATGGTGTACAAACTCTGTACACCATGGCTAACTTCAGCTGTAAATATTTTAAAAACTGGCCTAAAAATGGACAATTGACTTTCATGAATTAGAAGTTTATAGTATCAGGACACCACAAGTAAGGGAATTTGTGGAAAAATTAGAATATTTCTATTTTATAGGATACATAGTTGATGATGAGATTCAATCTTAACAAATCTTAATCAATGGAAACCCATTAAGATTTGCAGTCTTGGAAACATGAAGAGGCAACTTTACCCTTTCCTACAGGGCTGCTATGCCTTGGGGTGACTTACTGGCAGTTGGGTTTTGGTTGAAATAGCATACTTGGAAGTCAGTTAAACTGATGAGATAACAATTAGACTCCCAATGATCAGAGCTGAGATTGAAGTACCCAGAAAGTTTTTCAGAAATAATTAAACTTTTAAATTCTTAGTTTGATATAGTTGAAGGGCAGAAAATGCACAACTAGACTTACAGTCAGTTCATAGTCATTCCTATGATTCTATTTAGCTCCTGTCAAAATTAATAACTCTAATGAATTTGAATGAGTAACTTGCTAGCTATTAAAGGAAGTGTATATGACTAAATGAATTTTTCCACTGGAAAACATGTATGCAACTCCGTCTACACACAAACTTGCTTAGGAAGCAGAAGCTGTCATTTGAGATAGCATTGGAATCAATCGTAACCTATTGTCCTTGAGAACTGCAGTGCTGGCAGCAAGAGCCCTGATACCTGTTCAGCAACGTAAAGTGTTCTGCAATGAAGGATGCTTGCCGAGGTTGTAATTACACTTGACAGGGGTAATGTATTGAAGACCTAACATTGATTTGAATTTGCATTGGTGACATACAGTTATATTTGATTTGCCTAACGGGATCTGACACCTTTTAGGGGGTATTTGCAAAGTAGGAAGGGATGACTCCTATTAACTATGACTGTGTGGTTTGAACCAGATGGAAGCATTCTGAACTGATGTGTTATTGCATCTGAGAAGTTGGCACCTTCTCCACTCAACATGTGCATTGATTGAGTGGGAGATGCTGACACATTTGAGAGGAGCCAGTCTGGTCTTCATTGCTCACAGAGTTAAAGTTATATGGTATACACAGAAGCTGCATATTATCTCAATTCAACATGTTAATATAAACTAGAAAGAGTTATTAGGAAGATAATTGCTTAGAGATTGCAATAGAGCCACAGGGATTATGATGACCAAAGCCTAAAGAAAATGAATTGTGCTGCCAGTCTGAAGACACACGGTTCAAATCCACCAGTTGCTTCATGGAAGAAAGATGGACAGTCTCTTCCTGTGTGATTTATAGCTTCTGAAAGCCCACTGACGGGTCAGGAAGGAGTTGGTTCTGACCTTATTACATCTAATGATAACACAGCTACTCTAAAAAGGAGAAATGAGACATGTTGTAAATAAGAGGAGATAATTCTTTTTAAAACGTTTATGACGGCACTTAGTATATTTATTCCTTAATAATTTTTATCTGATCAGAGGAACTCTGAAATTTAGAAAGTCAAATCAATATCCTTTCATTTTAACCCTTACCAATTGTTTTGGTCACAGAACTTTTCCTAATATTATTATTTGAGCTAGTTCAATGGAAATTTCTGTACCTTACCGTTTAAGTCAGACTCACTGATACACATTTTCAGTCTGATGACTGACAAACATATGATCTTTTTGTTGTATGTACCATCAAGTTGCCTGCGACTCATAGCGACCCTATGTATGATAGCCCTAAACCCTGCTCTGTCCTGTGCTGATGTCACTGTCTCTGACACTCCCATCCCGATTACCCCAGTCACTGTATCAATCCACCTCATAGAGGGTCTTCCCCTCCTGCGCTGTCCCTCCACCTTCCCAAGCATGAGTCCCTCTCCAAGCACTAGTCTCTCCTTGCAACATGTCCAAAGTATGTCAGACGAAGCCCCAGAATCCTTGCCTCGAGGAGCAGCCTAGTTTAATCCTCTCCAGGTCAATCCTGTTTGTTTTCTTCACCACCACAGCTGGCCTAATGGTAAGAAGCTTCCCTGCAATTCCGAAGGCACTTGGTTCAAATCCACCAGATGTGAGAGAAGAAGGAGGAGCAATCACCTCCTATACCAGTCGGATCCAAGTTGACAGTAAACAACAACACCACCACCAACAAAAAAAATAAACAAAAATTTTAAAAAATGAAGCATCAACTCCCCGGATTCAAGAATATTTTTTAAATGCACTTTAAAAATATTTTCTAAAGAATTCTCTGTATGCCTTCATACTTTGAATTATTGCTGCACTTATATTTTCATTTAAATGCTTCAAAAGATAGTAACTATTCAAGAACATGCATGGATAGTTATATATAGAAGGGAATTTTATATTCTCATGTGAACCTGCTTTTTAATCACATGTATTAAGTTCCTGGAGGCACCATACTGGTTTTATTTGTGGAAAGAAGAAAGCAAAGCTTAATCCCTTTCTATTGACATTAGCCCTTTTCTCTCGGACATGATGATAGGCTTTTCTTAACAAATGGAACATGGGTAGTCTTTGTGTTAAGTAATGTTTCATATGCATAGAGTACAGTGCCATTACTGAGACTGGAGCTTGGGCAGATGGTGCAATGCAAAGGGAATGGAAATGTTATTAAAGAAATGCTCTGCTGCGTGGGACGCCCTTGGGAATATATGTTCATAATGAAGAAGAGAAGACTATTTGCTAAGATATCACCAAGCGAACACAAATCATTTATTGAAGATAATTTCCAAGGTGTTCTCATCTGTTTGTATAGATGTTATTACAACTCATTAATAGGAGGCAGAGTATACAGAAGAAATAAAAATTTAGAGTTAAGATAAACCTGAGCAACAAATGTTGTTCTGCTTTATGGGATATGACATTTAGTCAATTATTGAGCCACTCTCAATTGCTGATTCCTCTTCTATAAAACGGTTGTCAATGTGCACCATCAAATTGGGACTGACCCATAGCTGACCCTCCAGGAGATTTTCAGAGGCAGTTAATTGAACAGGAGAGATTGCCCACCTTTCTCCCTTGAAACAGCTGATGGATTAAAACTGTATACTTTTGAGATTACAGTACTGCTACTTACCAACAGAGCTTAACATTACATTAAAGCTCGAGAATGATGTTATATCAGATGTGTGTGGGGAGAAGCCACTCATATGTGAATGTCTATTGATATGGCAAATTACATTGGTCGTTTTTCAAATATTGAAACAGTATCAGTCTTGCGATAAGCCTCTACTGATCCTAACTTAGGATCTTTTCTATGTATTGCTGGATTTGACTAGCTAATATTTTTATAGATAGCAACATAGTTTGAGAGATATTTTTTATATTTTTTTGTGAATTCTTTGTTGTCTATTAGAATTGCATAGTATGAATTCTTTGTTGTTTTTTAGAATTGCATAGTATTCCATTGTTTGAATGTACCATATTTCCTTTGTATATACAACCATTCATATGTTGTTGTTGTTGATTGCCATTGAGACGAGTGTGACTCATAGCAACTCTTTGAATGAAAGACCTAATGCCTTTCCATAACTATCATCATTTCTCCAAGTTCATAGACTTTCCAGAGGCATATGGTTTAGGAAGTGGATGCCACTCCTGCTTCCAAACCTGTTTTACAACTGAGAGCTCCACCAAACACTGTCCACATTGGTAAGCTATTCTGACATTTGATACCTCAATGGTATAATGTTCAGTATCACATGAAACCCAGGTTACTTCATATAGCACATTGACAAAGAGTGATGTACAAAGTGGAAGAGCATTTCTCCAGATATAACAGCACTAGTTTCATTTAGCAGTGATTAAGTGTTGTCAAGTCAAATACGACTGAGAGTAAGTTTTGCACAAAAGATCTGAACTCTGTTCTATAACTAACATCATTTCTGTACATTTATACTGTTTAGAGAGTTCGTAGAGTTTCCAGAGGCTCTAGTTTAGGAAGTGGATGCCATTCCTGCTTCATGCTATAAATCGATCTGGAAGTTCATCCAAACACTATACATAATGGGTAACCATTATGGTATTTGACACGACTATGGAACAGTGTGCAGCATCACAGCAACACCAAGATATTCAGTTCAGCAAATAGACAAAAGATTGTTGTATCATTCAAGGAAGAGTCATTCGAAAATTAATAAATTTGGCCCCAGAGCAGCAGGCCCTCGAGTCCTATTGGGTTTTAAAGCCATAACTTTGTGCAGACTTCTACCCTAGGCAAAGCCTCAAGAACACCTGCTACTGGGAGTAATACACGTCAAACACAACCCTAAAACACAAGACCCAAAAAAAACTTCTCTTACGTGCAGCACACAGCCAAACTCCCAGATTAGAGGCTCCAAGCCCTGGCCAGCAGTCCCATCCCCTCTCCCTGGGGGGTTTTAAAGCCACACCTTTTAGCAGACTTCTACCCTAGGCAAAGGTTCAAGGACAATTGCTCTTGGGGAGGCTTGGAAGAGCAGTAATACACATAAAACACAATCCAAAAAAACCACAACCCCAAAAAACTTCCCTTATGTGTCATCAGGACTGTCATCCAGAGGCAGCAAATAGCTGAACTCCCAGAGTGGAGGCTCCATCATTCATATACATTATATTTTATATAATTAATTCATATTGATCTGTGCCTATTACCACCTTTTTGTGTCCCCAAAGAATCTTTTACATTCCTTTGCTCCTTATGCACCCAATAAATTCTGCTATCCTAGTGATTTCTAGCCTTCCCTTATTATGCTTCCTTCCTCCTTTCTCTTTTCTCTTCTTCTTTCTGGTTGGAAGGCATGCAAAATGCATCTAGGGAAAAAGCTGTTTCACTAAATAAGTTTAATGACATAGATATAATTAACCTTTCAGAATACTCATTTCCTGAAATACTAAGACTCAAAATGAGAATGAATATGTGCAAATATCTCCTAACAGCCAACACTTGAAATGTATAAAACATAAATCAAGAGAAATTTTAACTTATCAAAAATGAAATTATATATGAACAGATCAATGTATTAAGCACTGGTGAGCAAAAATGGTCTGGTATTAATAGTTTTAAAATATTCAACTATCGAATATTTTGGAAATTAAAAATTAAAGAGAATTGGTGTAAAAAAAACATCTCAGACTCTATCTTGAAATACTATCGGTGAAATCTTGATAGCTATATACTTATATGTCAATCTGGATGATGTCACCTCACAGCTCACCTGACCTGTGAATGTTAGTATTAATTCAATGCCTCAAACCTGCTCTTGAGATTATTTTTAAATTCAGGTGTGTTAGACTCAGGGTGATATTTAAGTTCTTGTAGGATTGTTTTTATTTTATTCAGCTTCAGTTTGAGCTTGACTATGAGTATTTGATGGCCTGGTTTTGACTGATGATATTGGGCTTCTTCAACCAATCTTTCCACAGATGTTGTCAGTCTGATTCCTGTGTAGTCCTTTAGGTGAGATCCATGGATATAGTGACCATTTATGTTTCTTGGTATTGTAATTAATAAATCACTGATGGTACAAAATTCAATAGTTTATTCTGCAGTCTCATTTCTGTTACTATGTCTGTAATTTCTGACTGACAGTCCCACTTTGTTTCAAATGTTTGTGTTTCAGTACAAGTATTCAATCATCTTGATTGCATGTTTGGTCAATTTCCAACTGCAGAAGTTGGTAGAAATCTTCAGTTTCCTCTTCTTTTGCTTTAGTATTGGTATATATAATTGAATAATAATTTTAATAATAGATCTTCCTTCTATGCATATAGATAGTATCCTATAAGTCATAGCATTGTCCTTCAGGATGAATCTTGAAGTGGTCTTTTTAACTATGCATGCAACACTACTCTTCCTCCTTATTTCATTCTTAGCAAAATAGAACTTATGATTGTATGATTTCTGTAGGGAATATCCCATTTCTTTCTAGTAACATTTCCCGCCTCCCCAATTCAATAGTGATACAGAGATTTCGTTTCTCTTAGGCGTATTGTTTACATGGCATAATTCTTGATATTTTACTTTTAATTTTATCTTTATTTCTTTGAATTTAAAGTGAGTTTCTTTGTCATGGAAAATATTAATAACAGAAAATGGATGTGGTTATTCTGAAGGGCTGACTCATAGGATTGTGGCTTTGATTTACAATTTAGGTTGGCACCTGGAAACTAGAATTTTAGAATCCACCGCTACATTATTAACGGATAAAGTGGGCACATAACTCTAGGACATTAAACTCTGCCATATTAGTTTGCTCAAATTGTGAAATTAATATGATTCATAGTGACCACCTGCTTTTCTTCTGGAAATAAGGAATTCTAATAATTATGGTTGGTCGTGCAGGCAGAAAATGCTTGTATGCCCAGTCTTCAATAAAAATCTGTTATCTATGTCTCAGGTGGACTTTTGTGAAGAGAAATATTGCACGTAACAATGCACATATGCTACTGTGTCGCATTACTAGAGGCTTGAGTTTATTCTGTGCATTATTCTCTCCTCAAGACACATTGAAAAGCTAATTCAACTTAACAAAATGAGGATAGCTACCTCATGATACTATGAGTCTTTTCTAGAACATCATCAAATATATGTGTAGCCTTTATATTATATGTTGTTATGTGCTGTTGAGTCCTCTATGCAACCCTATCAACAATAGCTCTGAAGCCTGTCTGCTTCTGTACCAGCCTCACCATCACGTGCACACTTGAACCATTGTTATAGTCTCTGCATCAATCCATCTCCTTGAAGGTCATTCTCTCTTATGCTGACAATCACCTTTCCAGTTATGATGTCCCTCTCCAAGGACTGGCCCCTCATAACAACATTCCAAAGTGTGTCAGACAGAAATTTTCCATCCTTGCCTCTAAGAAGAATCCTGGTTTCATTTTCTCCAGGTCAGATCTATTTGTTCTTTTACTGTATTCTGGAATCTCCAGAACCGCAACTCAAAGGCTTTGATTCTTCTTTTGTCATCCGTAGTCATTGTCCAACTTTCAGATGCATAACAGCAATTGAAAAGACCAAGACTTGAACCAGATTCACCTTCATTTTTAAACTGGTATTGTTCTTAGTATTGTGGAGAGGTTTCTGACAGCAGGTTTTTCTAATGCAATTCTTCTTTTAATCTCTTGACTGCTGGTACCAAGGGTGTTGATTATTGATGCAAGTAAAATAAAGCTGACAACTTCAATCTTCTCTCCATCCATCATGGATTTGCTTATTGGCCAAGTAACCAGGAATTTTATTTTCTTAATGTTCGGATGTAATCTATATTGAAAGTCGTAGTTATTTGTCTTCTGCAGCAAGAATTTCAAGTCCCCTCCCTTTCAGTGACCAAGGTTGTGTCATCTGTATAATGCAGGTTGTTCTGAGTCTTCCTGTGATACTGACGTCACATTATAGCCTAGCTTCTTAAATTATTTGCTCATAATGAACAGATGTGTAGAAAGGAAACAACCCTACTTCACACCTTTCTTGAATTTAAGCCATACAGTGTTTCTTGCCCAGTTCAGACTACTGCTTCTTGCTCTAGATACACGTTTTCCCCGAGTACAATTAAGTGTTGTTTTTGTTTAATCTCATCTAACAATAGCTGCCTTTTAATTGAAGTATAGTCTTTTCACAATTATTGCGCTTGGAAGAATGGGAACAGTACATTATTATAGGCCACAGTTTCATAGTTTTTAATGAATTGGTATTTTTCATTTTGTTGCCTGCCTTTTTCCCTTCTCAGTTCTTAAAATGATAAGTAATTTCACTCAATTTTATATCTGTTTTCTTCTTAAAACATTCACCTAACATCTTCATGTTTTTTTGTTGTTGATTTCCTTTGAGTTGAGCGTGACTCATAGAGACTTCTATGATCAAAAAGCCTGAAGCCCCTCTACAACTATTGACATTTATCAAAGTTCATGGAGTTTCTGGAACCATGTCATTTAAGAAGTAGATGTCACTCCTGCTTCCAAATATTCATGATACCATTCCTGAAAGAGGATTCCTGGTTTTGAGAGGTTAATGTTATACCATTCTCAAAGCAACTACCTTGAAACATCTAAGAACTAGCTCAATTTTATACTGTTAAAACCCAAATCATTGCTATCTAGCAAGAGCCAAGTCATAGCAGACCCTCCAGTGGTGACTATAAATCACTTAAGGAGGAGATTGCCCGTCTTTCTACCTTAGAGGTACTGGTGGATTTGGATTTACAGTGAAGCCGCCATCTTTAGGTTAGCAGTGCAATACACTATAGATTATGCCATCAGAGTTCCCTAGTTACGTAGTCATTGTTCTTGTTGTTGTTATATGCTGTGTGATTAGAACTGAGTCCTGTGTTTTCAGAGGCTATAATTCACATGAGGGAGAGTGCCATTCCTTGTCCTGTGAAGCCGCAAGTGCATTAGAACCATCTGCCTTTGGGCTGGTAGCACAACTCCTTACCACTAGGTTATTGTAATTGCATGCTCTTATGTGCTGTCCAGTCAGAAGTGACTTGTTGCTGACCCTCCAGAAGGTTTTCAGAGCCTGTAAACCACATGAAAAATGATTGCTCATAATTCTCCTTAGTTACATAGTGGTGGCTTTTGTTGGTATGTGCCGTTTAATTGAGTATGACTCATAGCAATCCTATAAAAACAACAGATCAGAACCATGTCCCATCCTGAGCCACTTCAGCGTCTCTGACACACTTGAGCTCATTGATGAAGTCACTGATTAAGCCATCTCATCGAGGAACTTCCTCTCTTTTGCTGTTCCCCACCTTTCCAAGCATGAAGTCCTTCTCCAAGGAACAGACTTTCCTAGCCATATGCCCAGAGTCTATGATACAAGCTTAGTCACCCTTGCCTCCAACGAGCACTCTCGTTATACTTTCTTCTAGACTTATGGATGTATTCTTTTGACAGTTCACAGGATATTCACTACTCATCCCCAATACTACACTCAAAGGAATTTTTTTTCCTATCAAACTTATTCCTTGGTCAACTCTCAAATGCTTAGCAAATGAGTAAAAAAAAAAATGGCCTGAATCAGGCATCCCCTAGTCTTCAAAATGACATAATTGTTCATCAGTACTTTGGAGAGGTCCTTAACAGCACACTGCAAGGTAGCAAAATTTTGATGAGAAACTTGTTATTTTTTTAAAAGTTAGGACTTTACTCTTTTAGTTTGTAATTTCTCCATTTTTGTCCAATACCATAATCAGTGATTTGTTTTAAGTATGCTGATTCCACTGTTCACATGAGTGAGAATTTAAGAAAGACAATCCATCTACATGTATTAAATAAAATGTGAATAAGTATAATAAAACCAATTATATTTAAAGTAATAAACTGCTTGAATTTTTAAATTGCACTATTTAAGAAACTATGAATAAATTCTAAAAAAAATTCAATGTATAATCTGGCATCTAGTATATTTTTTGAGAGGTTAATTTTTTAAAAAAATAGTGGAATTAATTTCTGGAAAACAGTATTCTGCCACATTCTGATACTATATCTGATATCTATTTTGAATATGGATGCCCTTCTATTAGTAGCTTGTGGTAGAAACTTGAGGGGGAAATAGATTTAGAAAAAATTTATGAAAATGAAGAGCTTTTCATTTTCTTCTCTGGCATGTTCCTTAGAAAAATTACAATGTAGGCACATGGGAATGAATCAGAGCATCTTCTTAAAATGCTTCAAGAACTATTTTAATTTTTCTCTTTTCCCTCTTTTTTTTTAAAATCTCCATGTTGAATGATTCATTTTTCCCACTTGAATCTGATACTTGACAGATACACAATTAAGAATCTGAAAAGAAGGATTTGTGAAGTGTAAGGTGAGAGAGGAAGAGAGGTAAATGAAAGAAAAATGTGCTTTTTAAAACTAAACCATACTAGGACTTCTGTTCACACCTTCAGAATTCATGATTTTAGTTTTAAATATATTCATCTTCAAATTTGATATATTATTATAAAAATTTTGCCTAAAGAAAAATAAAAGATACTTTAATGAGATGCATTACTGCTTTGTCTTTACTTTGCCTCTTCCTTACCGTATTCCAAGTGCAATCAAAATAGTGTTGACTGACATGAAGTTCAAATATATTGTTAATTACCATCGATTGGACTGCAACTCATTATGATCCTGTGAACAACAGATTGAAACCTTGCTCTATTCTGCACCATTCCTATAATCCCCACCATGCTCAATGCAATTTTTAGATATACCCGTACTTTAACAATATTTAAAATGGATCCCAAAGGTCTTCACCTTTCTGAGTACCCACATAGTCATTAACATTGGCTACAACACTGTTAGGGGGCTCTGGTGACCTAGTATCAAGAAGCTATACTGTAATCTCAAAGGCAAGTGGTTCGAGGCCACCAGTTTCCTCACAGGAGAAGGATGGATGGACAATCTCCTCCCTTGTGATTAACTAACTCTGAAAACCAGCCAGGTCTGACATAAGGGTCTGGGAGGAGAATAAGATAAGAATGGATAAATAACGAACATTGCACTGGAATAGATGAAGGAATGAACTATTTAAAAGGAATATATGATTAGGCATTGTATGAATGACAATAGCCTAGAATAAGGGGTACATTGCAAAGAGGACTGGGGAAGGGATGGGAGGATGGTAATTGTGCTACAATGAATGAATATTCAAAAAAGCAAAAAACAAAAAAAACTGAACTGGAGGAGGTAGAAGGAAAGGAGAGAAAGGCGGTTAAAATTACTTTGAAAGAGAGGAGTGAACTGGGGCGGGGGAGGGCTGGGCGGGGGAGAGAAGTGCAGCAATGAATGAATGGAAATCCAAAATCTCTGTAAATGCTCATTAAAATGATTTAAAAAAATAAAAAAAGAAACTGTAAAAAAATGCAACAATGAATGAGTGAGAAGCTAACATTTTTGTGAACTTTTGCTAATATCACAATTAAAACAAAAAGTTTTATATAAAAGACAGAACAAATAAAAAGCCCTCCAAAGGGTCAGCTATGAGTCAGTTCAGACTTGACGGTACACAACACAACAACACAATATTGTTACTGTTGTTAGGTGCCATCAAGTTGAGTACAACTCATAGTGACCCTATGCACAAAAGATCTGAACCCTATTCTATCCTGAGTCATCCTCACACTTCCTGACACACAAGAACCTATTGCAGCAGCCACCGCATCATTCCACCTAGTTGAGGGTCTTCCTTTCCTTCACCTGCTCTCCAACCTTTCAACATCATGTCGTTTTCCAAGGAATAGCACTTCCTAGAACATGCGCAAAGTATGTGAGGCAAAACCCTATCATTCTTGCCTCCAAAAAACTCTCCAGCTGCACCCTCTCTAATTCATACCTGTTTGTTCTGGCCATCTGTGGGATGTTCAATGCTCTTCTCCAACATCACAGCTCAGAGATATAAATTCTTCTTCTGTCATCCTTATTCACTGTCCAGCTCTGATGCATAGCAAGTTACCAGAAATATAATAGCTTGAATCAGATGCACCTTAGTCCTCAAACAGACATCATTACTCCTCAATAATTTAGAGAGGTCCCTACTGCAGATTTTCCAGGTGCAATGCATCTCCTTGTCTCCTGAATGCCGATAGGTACTAAGGGTGTTAATGGTGGATCCAAGCAAGATGAAGTTGTTAACAGTTTCGATCTCTTCTCCATCCATCATGTTCCCTGCCTACTGGTCTAGTAGTAAGAATCTTTGTTGTTTTCTTAAGGTTGAGATAAAATCCATACCAAAGACTGCATTCCTTGATCTTCTGCTGCAAGTAACAATATTGTTACTACATATTATAATATTGGGTTTTTTAAAACAATTTTACAATATTGTTATAATGTTATTTAACTAAAGATTATTTAATGAAAGATATAAATTTTTTAATATTTAGAGGGACAATGAAGATCATTAATTAGATTGTATTTCAGTGTATGATAACCAGGTAAAACTGCCTTCCCCCTTCTCCTTCCACATACACACACAAACACACCTGTAAAATCTGTAAAAACAAAGAGAGAGAGAGAAACAGAATGGAGAGATAAAATCAAATGATTCCAGCGCTCTCTCTGTAAAAAATAACAAGAGCTGCTGATAGCTTCATCTGGAGTGTTGAAAAGTGGATTGAATTGAGCACTACTTTACTGCTTGGCTGCAAGTGATGAACAACACAAAGAGGATGTTTAATTTTGCAAATATCTGGACTGAGAACAGAGCTTTCAGCTCTCACTTGCTCTGAGATGGCTTTTCATCCTTAGCTTGAATGCACATTCAGCCTGTGTAATTTTTTCTGCAACTTGGTTTCTAACGTTGTTGTTTGTTGTTAGCTGCTGTCATGTTGAGTACAGCTCATAGTGACCCTGTGAAAATCAGATCTAAACCCTGCCAAACTTCATCTTCTTCATCTCTGATACACTTGAGCCCATTGCTAAAGTCACTGTGTTGTTCCATCTCATTAAGGGTTTTTCCTCTTTCAGTGACCCTCCAACTTTCCATGTATGATGTCCCTTTCCAAGCAATAGCCTCTTCTAAGAACACATCCAACGTACGTGAGCCCATCTTTGCTTCCACCGAGAACTCTGGCTGCACTTTTCCCAAACATATCTCTTTGTGCTTTTGGTAGTCAATGAGATGTTCCGTACTCTCCTCTAATAGCACAACAAAAGGGCATCAATTCTACTTCTGTCATCTGTATTCATTATCCTGTCTCAGCTACACCACCAGTGACTAAAAAGACCATGTCCTGAATCAGACACACTTTAGTCTTCAAACTGACATCAATGTTCCTCAGTAAATTGAAGAGATCTTTGAGAGGAAACTTACCCAAATGCAGTAAGTCTCTTGATCTGCTGAGTGTTGATTATGGTTCCGAGTAGGATGAAATTGTTGAAAATTTCAATTTTTTTCTCTATCATGATGTTGCTTATTGGTCTGCTCGTGAAGATTTTTATGTTGACATGCAATCCATACTGAAGGCTGTATCCTTCGATCTTCTGAGCAAGCATTTCAAGTCCTTCTCACTAAGCAAACATGGTTGCATCATCTGCATAATTCAGGTTGTTAATGAATTTTCCTCTGATCTTAATTCACATTCTTCTGTATGGAGTCCAGCTTCTCAAATGAATTGCTCACACTGAATAGATACAGAGAAAGGGTACTACCCTGACACACAGCTTTCATTATTTTAAACCATGCAGTGTTCCCTTGCTCTGTTTAGATGACAGCTTCTTGGTCTACGGAAAGGTTTTGTATGAGTATGATTAAATATTCTAGGACTCATATTCTTCTCTGTATTAGCCATAATTTTTTATGATCCAGACAATCAAATGGGCTGGTTTTTCCCCCATAATCAATAAATCACAAATAGTCATTCTTCTGGTATACTCTTCTTTCAGCTAGGATCCTCTGATATCAGCAGTGATACCCTTGGCTCCAAATACTCTTCTTAATCCACTTTGAATTTTTGGAAGTTTTCTGCAAGACATTGTTCTAGGCATTTTTGGATGATCTTCAGCATTATTTTACTTGCCTCTGTGATATTAATGATGCTGTTGTTGTTGTTGATGGACTGTGAGTCGAGCCGGACTCATAGCAACCCTATGAACAAAAGGCCTGAAGCCCCTCTACAACTATTGACATCTATCAAAGTTCGTAGGGTTTCTGGAGGCATGCTGTTTAGAAAGTGGATGCCACTCTTGCTTCCAAACCTGTCATTGAATGTTATTGATTGAGCTGCCTGTGATGCCTAGCAAACCTTTGTACAGCAGGTTTGAATTCTTCCCTGTTCTGAGCCAGTCTCACAAATTCAGCTACTGTTTGATAATTCTCACATTCTGTTGGACCACTTCTATTGAGGATGAGAACAAACCACTTCTATTGAGGACGAGAACAAATATAGATCTCTTCTAGGCCAGGGAGCTGTCCTCCAAATTTCCTGTCATAGACTACTGAGCACATCCAGGGCGGCACCTGCCATTTAAAACATATATCCCATTGATCCCCAGAGCCCTACATTTTTCCCCACAATGCTTTCAGTGCAGCTTGAACTACTTCCTTTATTACCATTTTCTCTAATCCTTGTGATATTTCCTGACATTTTTCATTGTCAACCAATTATTTTTGGTACAGTTACTCTGTGCATCCTTCCACCTTCTTTTGACACTTCCTGGATTCTTCAAGATTTTGTCCATTTCCAGATCTCAGTATTGTAACTTGAGGTTTGGATTTGCTTTTCAATTGGTTCAATTTTAGAAATGTGGAGTGAGTTATTTCCTTGCTCTCTTGTTGTTCCGTGGTATTGAATTGAGCATGACTCATAGTGACCGTGGGAACAACTGATCTGAGCCCTGTCTTGTTCTGTCCTGTGCCATCCTTATCGTCTCTGACATAATTGAACCCATTGCTGCAGTCACTGTATCAATCCATCTTATTGAGGGTTTCCTTCTCCTTCCCTAACCTTCTACTTTTCCTGTCACAATTTCCCTTTCCAAGGAATAAAATATATGAGAGAAAGCTGTGTCATCCTTGTCTCCAAACGAGCGTTCTTGCTGCACTTTGTCTGAGATATATCTGTTTATACTTTTGAAATTCTATGGGATATTCAGTGCTCTACTCCAGCACCCCAACCAGAAGATATCAATTCTTCTATCATGGTTATTTATTGTCCATCTCTTGGATGCATAGCAAATAATGAAAAAGCATACTTTATTAAAACATCATTATTTAATACATCATTATTAACCAGTAATTTGGAGAGGTCCGTTCCAGCTGACTTTCCATAGCAGTGCATCTCCTTATAGTCTAACTACTGGTATCAAGGGTAATGGTTGTGGATCCAAGTAGAATGAAGCAATTGACAATTGAAATATTTTCTTCATCTAGCACAATGTTGCCTTTTGGTCCATTTGTGAGTATTTTTGACTTTTTGTTGTTGAGATGTAATCCATATTGAAGACTGTAGTCCTTGATCTGTGGTCCCTATAATTTTATAACACTCCACAAAGACAGTGACACTGGACTTGCTGGGCTGCTTTTGGTACATTTCTGTCCAACCTTGTCCTGATCTTGTCAATCTCAAACAGTGACACAGGTTTCAACCATATTCAAAGCCACCACCGTCAAGTTTCTGAATGACTGTTACCAGAATAGCCTATAGGGTTTCTAGGGACTGACTTAAAGAAGTAGACTGCCTCATCCTCTTTCCATAGAGCAGCTAGTGGGTTAAGTTTACTCATTTAATCACAGCAGGTATGCCTGCCTGCCATTCTGTTTCTTTCTTTCTTTCTTTCTTTCTTTCTTTCTTTCTTTCTTTCTTTCTTTCTTTCTTGCTTTCTTGCTTTCTTGCTTTCTTGCTTTCTTGCTTTCTTGCTTTCTTGCTTTCTTTCTCTCTT
>NW_006399787.1:352644-357720 GCF_000299155.1 Elephantulus edwardii | reverse complement strand
CTCTCTTCCTTCCTCTCTCCTTCTTCTTTCCTCCCTCCCTTCCTTCTTTCCTTCCTTCATTCTTTCCTTTCCCCCTCTCTCCTTTCTCCCTTCTTCCCTTCCTTCCATCTAGTCATTTCTCTCTCTCTCTCCCTGCATTTTCTCACTGGGGATGAGTCAGAATCACCTCCTCAGAATCCAACCTGCCTACGTTGATTTTCCAAGTCACAGGTTAAGATATTGCCGATCTTCACCCCTTGAAGTGGTTCATAAATTTGAACTGCCGGAGAGATGTGGCCTTCAGATAAGCTGGACAACTCCCTATAAACAACGGCATCAGAGCTCTCAGTCTTTGCACTCTAGCGAGAACTTACAGTTGATCCTCCAGTGGGTTTTCAAAGGCTGTGAGCAGCTTGGAAGGGGATGGTCCACTTTTTTCTCTTCCCTAGTGGCTGGAGGATTCAAAGTAGGAGAGAAAATGGTCTTTTGGTTAACAGTAGAGCTGTCCAAGAACAATGTCACCAAAGCTCCCTAATAATATTGTATAATACTTCTTAGTAATAATTTTCTAATGTTGTTGTTGTTTTTATGTGCTTCGAGTCACCCCACCACCCATAGCGACCCTATATAGAGCAGCTCTGAACCCTTCCCTGTCCTGTGTCAGTCTCACTAATTCCAACACACCAACCCCCATCACCCCAGCCACTGTATCGATCCATCTCATCCAGGGTCCTCCTCTCCTACACTGTCCCTCCACCCTTCCGAGCATGAGTCCTTCTCTAAGGGCCAATCTCTCCTGGCCATGTGTCCAAAGTATGTGAGGCAGAGCTTGAAAAGCCTAGCCTCTTAGGACAATCTTGATTTCATCCTCTCCAAAACAGACCTATTTGTTTTCTTGGCAGTCCATGCTATGTTCAAGACTCTTCTCCAGCACCACAATTTGAAGGCATCGATTCTCATAGTAGTTAATAATAGGGAGTTCTGGTGTTTCAGTGGCATGGAGTTATGTTGCCAACCCAAAGGCACATGGTTCTAATCCACCAACTACTCTTTAAAAGAAAGATGGTCAATCTCTTCCTGTGTGATTTACTGCCTCTGAAAACCTGATGGAGGGTTAGCTATGGGTTGAGTTTCACTTGGTGGTCCTTAAGAACAACAAACATCCCAGTTTTGTATTAATTGAGTATTTACATGTGCCAGAGTCTGAGCTAAGGATTTTAGAGATGTTACTTCATTTAATACTCATCACAGCCCACGTGGTTATGGACCTTTGAGTCAGAACGAACTCTTGTTGACTCTCCAGTGGGATTTTCAGAGGCATTAAATCATCATCAGAAGAATGTCCATCTTTCTCCTGCAGAGGAGCAGGTGGATTTGAGGTGCATGATTCCAGGCTGACAGTGCAATTCCTTACTTCTTAGAGCTCCCTATGAAATACCACAGCTGATGAAAATGAGGGCTGACATACTTGCTAGGAAGTTGAATATGATCATTGACAGAATCAAAGTTTTGACTCAGGTAAATGTGGATCCCAGACCAATGTTAACCACTGCCTTTCACGGCATCCAATACTGACATATTAGCAGAAAATCAGTTTCTCCAATTTGTATGAAAACGGAAATGAGTGTATTCTCCTTGTGATCTTTCAGAATGTCTTACTCAGTTTGCACACTCATGGAGACACATCTAATCTATTTTATCACTTTAGATGCCTGTCATTTGATGAATCAGCTACTTTATTATTGTTACAGTTTCCTTCACTTCAAAGTCACGACTTTACGTTCAATAACTTTTCTGCAAAATAGTTGACTTTTGGTTCTACCCCCTGGAGATCATCCATTTTCTGTAATCTGACATTGCTTTCCTTTGCTTCTTATCCTTGGGCTCTTTTTTATACCTACAGACTAAAGATCAAAGTTCCTGGTTATTCCTTGATCTTCTTCTGTAGGGTATCTATTTCAGCCTATGTAAGATTAGATGTGAAGGAAAAAAGTGGACAGTTACTTAAAGATTCTTAAGGCGGCTGACGAGAAGAAAGGGGGAAGAGCCTTGAAAGAGAACAGTACTAAATTTAGTGAATAATTCTTCATCACAGCATTTAAACACCAATGATGTAAGGGTGAGAAAAGCAAAAACAAAAACAACAACAAACATCAAAACCTCATACTCTTAGTAATCTTACTTTACAAGTGATAGAGTCTGAACGAAAATTGATTTTGGTTTGCTACCAAACCCACTTGCCCTCAAATTGATTCTGACTCATCATGACCCTCTATCTTGTTTCTGAGGCTATAAAAATTTTCAGGAAAAGATCTCTCATCTTTTTCTTTTACAGCCACTGAAGGATTAGAACAGCTGACCTGTGGTTAACAGCCTAACATGTGATATGGTCAAGGCTCATTATTGATAAATCTAGCATTGTCATTGTTGTGCTATGATGCTGTTATATCAATTCTGGCATGTAGCAATGCTGTATGTAACTGAAGGAAAGATACAACCCTTGAGCCAGCCCTCTCTGGTGTTTAAGTACATTGTGGCAGCCACTGTGGCAATTTATCTGAGAAACTCTATGAACAATAACCCTGAAGCCTGCTCTATCCTAAGCTAATAATCTCACTGTCTCTAACACATTTATCTCTATTATCCCAGATACTGTGTCCATCCATCTCATCCAGGGTCTACTTTTCCTGTGCTGAGCTTTCACCTTTTAAGCATTGTGTCCCCGTCCAATTACTGGTCCCAAAGTATGTGAGACAGAACTTCAAAATTCTTACCTCCAAGGAGCAACCTGGTTTCACCTTCTCCAGGTTAGGCCTGTTTGTGCTTTTAGCAGTCCATAGTATATTCAATACTTTTCTCCAGCACTACAACTAAAAAAGAATAATTTCTTCTTCTGTCATCCTTAGTCATTGCCCAGCTTTCATGAATAGTGAATAATTGTGAAGACCATGGCCTGGATTAGGTACATTTTCATCTCTAGACTGATATCATTGTTCTTCAGCACTCTGGAGAGGTCCCTGAAAGCAGACTCTGCTAATGCAAATCATCTTTTGATTTCCTGACTGCTGTTACCAAAATTGTTGATTGTGGACCTGAGCAAGATGAAATTATTAACATCAATCTTTTCTCCATCTATCATGGTGAGTTGGACAGTGACTAGGGTTGATAGAAAGATAATTGATGCGTTTGAGCTGTGTTTGGTGCTAGAGAAGAGTATTAAATATACCATGGACTGCTAAGAGAACAAACAGGTTTGTCTTGGAGAGGGCGAAGCCAGAATGTTCCCTGGAGTCAAGGATTCTGAAGCTTCATCTGACATACTTTGGGCATGTTGCAAGGAGGGACTGGTCCTTGGAGAGGGACATCATGCTTGGGGAGGGTGGAGGGCAGGTGCAGGAGGGGAAGACCCTCTACGAGATGGATTGATTCGGTAACTGGGGTAATCAGGATGGGTGTGTCAGAGGCAATGCAGTTGGCGCAGGATAGAGCAGGGTTTAGGGCTGTTGTACATAGGGTCGCTATGAGTCACAAGTGACTCAACGGCACATAACAACAACAACAACATGCAGATGACACAAGGTGTGTGTACTTGTACTAGTTAATCACAAGACACAAGTTATTTTTTACACTATAGTTCACACCCCAAGTTGTTGGTTGTGGGTGCCAGTAAGTTTCTATGACTCATATCAAGTCTGTGAATAATATCCCATCATATCTTGCACTATCTTGATATGCTTGAATCCATTGTTACAGTCAGTCAATCTGTCTTCTTAAGGGTCATCCTTTCTTTCTCTCACCCTCCTCCTTTCCCAGTATTTTCCAAAGATTTGTTTCTCCTGATTACATGAGCAAACCCTGTGAGAATAATTTTCACTCTCCTTACCTATGGAGAGCAAGCTAGTTGCATGTTCTTTGGGCAGTAATTGAAACTTCAGTATTCTTCAACACCACCACAGTTCAAAGACATCAATAATTCTTCTGTCATCCTTATGTACTGTTCACCTTTCAGATGGATAGGTAGGAAATTAAAATGCCATGATTTGGACAGGGTACACCTTCCTTTTTATGCTAATATCCTTGCTCTTCAGAGAGGTTCTTGACAGCAGATTTTCCACTGCAACACCTCTTTTCATTTTTGGATGATTATGTGTGTTGATTGTGAACCCAAGTAAAATAAAATCATTGAAAATTCCATTCAGTCTTTTCTCCATCTTGCTTTATTGGTCCAATGGTGAGGATTTTGGTTTTCTTGATGTTAAGATGTAATCTATTTTGAAGGCTATTGATCTTTCGCTATTTTCATCAATTTTGTATACAATGTGGAATCATCTTCATAATGCAGGTTGTTGGTGAGACTTCCTCCAATCCCGAGGCCACACTGATTTTCAGAGTCTAGTTTCTTGAATGATTTGGTAACCATAAAGATTGAATAGATATGGGCAACCCTAGCATACAACTTTTTTATTTTAAACTATGCATTATTGCCGTAGTCTTTTTGGACAATAGCTGTCTGGTCTAGGTTTAAAAATAGCGCATACTGGGAGCCCAATCCTTCTCAGTATCAGCCCTAATTTGTTATGATTCACAGAGTAAAACGCTTTTGAATCATCAGTAAATCACAAATGTCTTTCTGGTATTTGTTTTCAGTCAAGGACCATCTGACATCAGTATTTATATTCTCCATGCCATAGTCTCTTATGAATCTAATATAAATTCCTGGCAGTTTCCTGTTACTGTTCTAACCATTTTTTTTATAGTCTCTAGAAAGATTTTACTGGCATATGAAACCTGTAATGGGATAGACTGCACACATTTTGGCCTCTACATTTTAAAGCACAGGGCTCCCAGTAAGTAGAGAGGTAACTGTTGAATGTCTCCTTATGCTGTCATTATGTTTCTAGCTGTCACATCTGCATTCCAGGCATCCAGAAGAGATGAAAAGTTTACTTCATGAGCAAGTGATCTCTTGTTTTTGTTATGTGTCATTGAGTCACCTGCGACCCATAGTGACCCTATGTACAGCAGCTCTGAACCCTGCCCTGTCCTGTCCTGAATCAGTCTTACTAATTCTGACACTTCAACCCCCATTGTCCCAGT
>NW_006399787.1:332327-352104 GCF_000299155.1 Elephantulus edwardii | reverse complement strand
TCAAACCATATTGAAGACTATAGTTCTTGAGCTTCTACATAAAGTGTTTCAGGTCTTCTTCATTTCAGCAAGTAGTGTTGTATCATCTTCATAACAAAGGTTGTTAATAATCTTCCTCCAATTCAGATGCTGCATTCTTCCTCATAAAGCCCAACTTCCTGAATGATTTATTCTGCATGTAAATTAAAAAGTTCTGAAGACAGGCTGTATCCCTGACACACTCCTTTCCTGATTTTTAAATATGCAGTGTTTCCCTGCTGTGTTCTGTTCTGAAGACTGCTTCGTGGTCCAAGTATAGGTTTTGCATAAGCAGTCGAGTGTTCTGAGATTCCCATTTTCCTCAAGGTCAGCCACAATTTGTTGTGATCCACACAGTCAAAAGTATTTGCATAGTCAATGAAACACATATTGTGATCCTATAGGACAAGAGAAATGCTCTGATAGCTTCAAGCTCCAAAAAAAACAGGGCCCTGTGGGTGTGGCCTGAGCTGTCGGATGCACTACTACTGCTACTGCTGCCATTCATCCGGCATTCTCTGGTTCCCACGCCAGGAGAATAACTGTTTAACGTGGCTCCTCTGTACTGCTTATGTTTCTGTGTTCCATTGCTTACCTTATTCAGTGTTTTGAAGCAGACTCTTCCTTCAGTCAGTGTTTGATGTGCCCCTAATCAATCATTTGCCTTGATTGTTACATGGAAGGGAAATTATTCTTTTCAAAGGGTTGTTGGTACACTAAAGTTATTGTTGTCATTTTAGGCCTCAAGTGGGAACTAATAGCTGACCCTTTCACAGATTTCCAGAGGCACCCCCAAAGAGATCGCCCACCTTTCTCTTGCACACCAACTGGTGGATTCAAACCACGTGCCTTTGGGTTGGCAGTGTAATTCCTTAGCGACTAGGCCACCAGAGCTTCTCTGATAGCAATGGATGTTTATTTATAATCATGAAACTTAGCTTCTTTACTATTGTGGAATGAATTTGGAATAAGAGTTTGTTAGAAGTAAATGACTATCATTTCTGTGGTGGGTGTGCATTACCACGCTAATTTACTCCATCTAGGTAAGATGAGACAACTGTCTGACAGTGAAACATCCTTTCTTTTTATAACGAATATTATTTTAAATCTTTCCTTCTATTCTATCTGGTAGCTTAGTCCATAGTGAGTTTTGTTGCCAAGCTCTGGGGGTGATCTCTTAGTGGGTGAAATCCACGCGCAACCCTGCAGGACAATGCATTACAATCCTCTCCCATGCTTTCTTCAGGCTCCAAGAACCTGCTGCAAGGCCAGCTGGACATCCACTCTGATTTGACGGCCGTGACTTTGAGTTTTCTTCTAATCTACATTTTATTTGTTTATGTTTCCCAGTTGATGAATGAATGGTCAAAGCATATAAAGAAAGTTTAGTATATGTGCTGCCGAAGCGAGCACTATAAAGAAAGTTTAAGAGGCAGTCAGGAATGAAAATATTTTCTATTTTAAGTAAAAATTGGGGATGTGGGGAATTAGCAGATTCCTTTATGATAGAGTATTAGATATAAAATATTCTTTTCACTTTTTTTTCAATTTTCATCTCCTTACTCAAATGTCACAATCCTGGCCTATAAAAGTTCCAGATTTTGCCTAACCTCTAATTTCTTAACCATATTTAGTACTAAAACTTTCAATTTTTAAAAAAACCTAAAGATGCAACTGAAATGAACATATGCGGAAACTCCGAGAAGACAACATCAGTCACAAAAGGACAATTAGGGTTGTTGTGATTGTTGGTTGTTGATTGTCTTTGAGTCGAGCCCAACTCACAGTGACCCTCTGAACAAAAGGCCTGAAGCCCCTCTACAACTATTGACATTTATAAAAAATTAGAGAGTAACTTCAGTATTATAAAGATGAAGGAAACGTTTACTCAGAGATAGAATCCATCTTGGGAGAGTTACAGGTGAGGGAAGGGAAGAGGAGGAGTAAAACAGGCAACATGTATGAATTGGGTGAAGGAAAAAACAACATACAATAAAGGATTGATTAGACATCATAACTTATAAATGGCACTAATCACTGATAACAAATGTTACCAAACAAAATGCACATGAATGATTATATCAAAATCCGCCATGATTTATAAACCTTCACAGAAACAAAAAATACCTAAATTAATTAATTTAAAAGTTAGAACAACAAACACCAAACCATAGATTATCTTCCAAGGCTTCAAAATGCTATTTAGTCTCACATTGAAAACCTTTGATAATGTTTTTCTAAAAACCTCCAGCCTAATACAAATAAATAATTAGACCAGTCCTGAGAGAAACAAATAGAATTCAATGTATTAAGACACTTGTTTCCATTGAGTCAGCTGTGACTCCTAGCAACGTTATGAACAACAGACCTGAACCTTGCACAGTTCTGTATCATCCTCTCAGTCTCTGACACACTCTAGTCCATTGTTAAAGTCACTGTGTCAGTGCATTTTTTTAAAAGTCTTTCTCTCTCTGACCTACCATATTTGCAGCATGATTTCTTTTGCCAAGGACTGGAACCTCTTGACAACATGCCCAAAGTATGTGAGATAAAGTTTCACCATCCTCATTCTAAGGACTAAAAGGGTTGTGTTTCCTCCAAAACACATTTGTTTGTCCTTTGGCAGTCCAGGGGGTAGTCAGTCCTCTCTTCCACCATCACAATTCAAAGGCATCGGTCCTTCTTCTGTAATCATTATCTAGTGGCCAGTTTTTAGGTGCAAAGAAAGCAATTGCAAATACCATATCAGGCATACCTTAGTCTTTAAACGGATAGAACTTAACAGATATGGATATTAGTATAATTTATTTGTCACCTGAAATAAGATCTCAACATCACAGATACTAAGTAACTAAAACTGATTTAACTCAGGGGTAATTAAATTATAGAAACTCAATAATTATTCCATCATATACACAGCTGTACTAAGGAAGGTGATCTGTGCATATGCTGAGTAAAGGAGCAATTAAAAGCCCTAGTGACTTAACAGGATATAAATTGATTTTACACTCACGTTATCCAGCATAAGGTTTTGTTCTGAGATCCAAATGTATGACATCTGCTCCACCTTGTAGTTATCACATCATCTGTCGATGTGGCCTCTTTGGTCACTGCAATGAATGAAAGGAAACTACAGGATTGCGCATAGACGGTTCACTATGTCACCCCAGACATGAATTCTAAAAGCCGCATCCATTTACATTTTAAAGATCATGATTATTCACTTGACAAGCAATGACTGCAAGGTGTCAGAGCAGTGTAAGTCCAAACCAGACCCGCTTCCATGGAGTCAGTGGTGGTTCATAGTGACCCTCTATCAGGACTTGAGGCTGTAAATCTTCACAGGAGAAGATTGCACATTCTTTACCCACAGAGCAGCTGGTAATAAAAAATTTCCTAACTCTCAGCACCAGGTTGCCCTGGATTATAAACCACAGGCATTCCTTCCAGTGTGTCTGGGAGAGAAGTATTAGATATAAATACACACTGGATTTCTCTCTGATAGGAATGTGAAAAGAAACACTCTCTCAGCTATCAAGTGAACAAAATGAGTCTGCCTAAAATTATACATGATATGCTTTTCCACGGGAGAAATATGGGATATTTCCTCCCATCTAATATGAGTGATTTATTGTCTCTGAAAACTCCCAAGAGAATCAGCTATGGGTTGGTTCTGACTTGATGGTACACAATAACAATAACAACAACAAAATCATATGACCAATATAATACAGTTTACGATTACAAAAAAGAACAAAGTAAGAGCAAAATTACAGGGAGAATTTATGTCGTAAAAGAATCCACAGCAATAATTCACCTTGATGAATGTTTTGAGAAATTGAAGTATGGAAGTGTAGTGACAGTTTTTGGTTGATGAGCAAAGCTGATACTGATGGATCCTGATGTACTGTCCCATAGGAAGCTCCCTTCTGAGCCCGTCTTTGAATTGATGGCATGAAAATCAAGTTTTTCGTGTTGTTGTACTTAGGACATCAATCTTTGAGAGAGTCAAGATTGCAATGCCCAAGATAACAAGCTCTTTCATTTCTTATTTTTTCTGCTATTGTTCATTTATTAAAATAATGTTCTGACACAGTGATAATGCCTAAAAAGAAGCATTGCTACATGAAACTTAGGCAACAGAGTGTGAATTTGCAATTTGTGCTATCCCAAATGTTTAAGCATCAGACGTCTTAATGAGTTCAATAAATGGCAAACAATTTACAAAGGAAAAAATAAAGCTCTACCATTTATGAAAGTATCCACTTTCTATAGTCTACATCCTGGTGGGAAGAAATACCACAGAAAATACACACATTTCAGGATTCAATAGATACAATTACATCTCACCTAGCCAACAATTATGTTTCCATCATCTCCAATCTTAATGAACATATATATGTAGTGAGAAAAATTGGACTACACGTGGTAAGAAAATTTAAGACCACTATACTACAAGGGATCACATTGTAGAATAACTCTTAGACCTTTTATATTCCTAGAAATTCAGCATAATATAGATAGTAATTGACAAGTTTGGTTAGTCTCCTTACTACTTGCAGCTACCAAAAAACCCTCCATGTTGTTATTGTTGTTGTTGTTATGTGCCGTCAAGTCATTTATGACTCATAGCGAACCTATGCACAACAGCCCTAAACCCTGCTCTATCCTGTGCCAATCGCATTGCCTTTGACACACTCATCTCAATTACCCCAGTCACTGAATCAATCCATATCATAGAGGGTCTTCCCCTCTTGTGCCGTCCCTCCACCCTCCCAAGCATGATGTCCCTCTCCAAGGACCTGTCCCTCCTTTCAAGTGCAACTCATAGCAATTTTTGAACAATTTTTGTCCTATCCTGTGCCATCTTCACAATCTCTGACACATTGAAGCCCATGGCTGTAGTCACCGTGTCAATCCACCTGACTGAAGATCTTCTTCTCCTTCTTCACCTTCCCTCCACTTTTCCAAGCATGACATCCTTCTCAGAGGAATAGCCTCCTCTAGCAACACATACAAAGTATGAAAGATGAAGCTTCACCATCCTTGCCTCCAGGGAGCGTACCGAGTGCACCTTCTCCAAGACATATCTGTTGCTTTTTTAACAATTCTCGTGATATTCAGCATTACAATTTTTATTCAGTCATTCTCATTTATTGTCCAGCTCTCAGCAGCATAGCAAGTTATTTAAACAGCTGTGGTCTGAATCATGTGCACCTTACACCTCAAACCACCTTCATTGCTCCTTGGTTATTTGAAGAGATCCCTGAAAGCAAACTTTCTTTGTAGTGAGAATTTTTGTTTAGTCATAGTCAGGAACAAAGAACAGGGAGAAAATGATAGTAGACTAATGTAATCTTGCATTACATTAGAAAAAATATGCAGTTAGGGCTTCTTGAAGGAGTTAAGTAGGAATGATGTAAGTTTAAAGACTAAGGTTGACCTGATTCAATCCATGATCTATTCACTTAATTGGTGTGCATTTCAAAGTTGGACAAGAGGTAAGGATGGCAGAAGAAGAATTGATGTCTTTCAGTTTTCATGTTGGAAAAGAGTCCTGCATATCCCATGGACTACCAAAAGGACAAACAAATATGTCTTGGAGAAAGTGCAACTAGGCTTCACCTGACATACTTTGAGTCATGGTATTTTCAATTGATTCCCATGTTTCTGAAAGTTGGACAACGAATGAGGGCTACAGAAGAATTGATGCCTTTAATTGTGGTATTAGAGATTACTGAATATCTCAGAACTGTAACCATCAAATCTCTTGGCTGAAGTAGAATCATGCTGTTCCTTAGAAACAAGGCTGTTAAACTTCATCTCACATACTTTAGGCATACTGCCAGGAGGGGCCAGTTCTTGGAAACAGATATGATGCTTGGAAAAGGGGAGGGTCAGTAAAAGAGAGGGAGATGTTCCGCAAGACTGACTGACTCAGTGACTGTCACTTGCATATTACAGATTGTGAGGATGTGCTGGGGAGGGAAAGGTTCATATCTCCTGTTCATAGAGCTGTAGGCATTATAATCAACTTGACTCTAACTATATACAACCTAACAACAATATAGTGAAAGATATGACAGAAGAAAGAAGTGACATTTATGAGTCTCTCAGTGATTGTGAAAGTAAATACTCAAAATCCAACTCAAACCATTTAAATCATTTGACCAAATCATGTGACAACGATAATCAGTGGTAGAGTCAACTTCAGGCTTGATTAATCAGTATATTACTTTAATAACTCTGTGTTAGTTTGATATTCATTCTGGCTTTTCATAATTCAAAATCATAACCGTGTGAGTGTTTCCTCATTCACATTAAGTGTGTATGGGGAGTTGGATACTGAGTTTTTTCACCTCTGCCTTCCTTTCTTTGGCCAAACTAGTATAAAGAACTGACAGTGTAAGGTCTGGATTACTGGTCTGTCATTGAAATGAAATGGTAACAGGACTGTAAGACTGGATGTTCCCTCAGGTTTTAGAAAAACGTTAGAACCTTTCCCCAAAATGTCAGAACTGCTATTTAAAAAAGAAGACTAATGTTCATAAAAAGACAGGAAAGAAAACAAAATTATAACATAAGCAACAAAAGGGCAGCTAACAACAATAAAAATGAGTGAAACTAGTGAAATATGGCAGTTGTAGCCATTTATTCTGAGGGAAAATTATCATTTCAATAGCTCTTTACCACAACAATATGCAATAATTTTTACTTACAATGATAATATGGCAACACAGCAGTGTGATATTATACTCTGCATATGGTAACTTAGTGGTAAAGAGATGTACTGACAACCCAAAAGCACTTAATTCAAATCCACCAGCTGTTCAGCAGCTGAAAGACAGGCAGTCACCTCTTCTGCAAGTTACTTCTTTTGAAAATCCGCTGAAGGGTCAATTAGGAATCTGTTACAACTTGATATACGTAAAAACTAACATTCAGTGTAAAAGTGACAAAATATGGGAACAATTGGCTCATTTTTTTTCTACATTTCAGTTTGGTGATTGACCTAATTTACATTGGAGACAAAACATAAACAGTTTTTCAATAGACTGTGTGAATACCTAGATAGATTTGCTGTATTTTCAGGAAGTTAGGATGTTACGCTTATTCTGAGAGATCTCTAGCTGAGAAGACTGACAAGAGAACTGCGATGATGATATATGTTGATTATGACTTCCACATGGCCCTCAGATTGCTACAAACAATCATCTTAATGGATCAGAAGTCCCAAAACATCATTCTTTGGAAGTGTAGTTGTTTGCTAAGTGTCTTAGCAAGACACTTATTAAAAATACTTTTGCTTCAAATAATAGAAGGTAAGAATAGTGTGAACTTGGGATAATATTCCACTGCACATGGAATGAAGCAGATGGTATTCACTTATTGTATAATTTGTAAAACACTGAATAACAAAACTATTCATAAAATTATGATTGCCCGGGGAATAACTGGGTAAATCTGTATTATGAGACAACTTGCAAAAAAGAGTGCCCTGATTTCTTTAAGAATGACTGTGCACAGTGAAATAAAGGACTTGGCCAATTTAATGCTATCCATTATTCATCTTTTAATCCAATTTCTTTTTTAAACTTTTTTTATTATCAAGTTCAATGAAAATTTACAGAGACTTTGGATTTCCATTCATTCATTGTTGCACTCCAATTTCTTTTTTTAAAAATAAGCTATAAATCTTAAAAGATATTTTGAGGACAATTAGGGAAATGGCTTTATGGTTTATATATTGTATATGCATGCTGTCTGTTTTTTATTGTGTGGCGTATTATTGTGATTCTGACTTTAGAAGATGCTGAACCATTTAGAAGTCAAGCACCATAATATTTGCAACTCACTTTCAATGTTCAAAGGTTTTCATGTTACTATTGTTTTGGGCCATCAGGCAAGTGCAACTCATAGTGACCCTATGACCAACAGATCAGGGCCTTGCCCAATCCTGTATCATCCTCAAAATCCCCAACATGCTTGAATTCACTGTTACAGTCACTGTGCCAAGCCATATCTTGGAGAACTCTCCCTCTCTTTTCTTTTGCTGATCCTCTAACTTCCCTAGCATCACATCTCTTTCCGAGGGCTGCCCTGCCTGATAACATGCCCAAAGTACGCGAGCTGCAGTTCCACTATCCTTGTCTCTCAGAAATATTCTGGTTGCACTGCTTCCAAGACAGACTTGTTTGTTCATTCACCATTCCATGTGATTTCAATAGTACTCTTGTCCAACACTACATTAAAAGCACCCATTCTTCTTTTGTCAGGAGTTTTTCTCAGGTCTTTTTCTTGTGGAAAAAAGAGCGTAGGAAGCATGGAGCGATAGCTTTGTCTGACCTTCGCTAATTTTCCATGTACAATGTTCACAGCATGAAATAATTCCTGTGAGGTCAAACATATCCTTACATGCACACACTTCGACCAGTAGTAACACAGACTATTGCAATGGCCATAAATAATTCATAGATCATGCTCACAGTTATGGGATTTATTATAGAAGTAAACGGATTACTATTCAGATTGTTAAGAGTTAATAGTTTAGAAGAGCTTCCATAGTGTGCTCACAGGCCCTTTGCTCTTTAGCCTCATGGTTTCAGGCCAGAGTTACAGAACTCTTTTAGTCCTACCAGTGACGGAATCTGCCCTGAGTCTTCTAGCAAACTCAGGTAAAGGTCGCTGGGTTTGGCTTCATGGGTGATTGTCCCTACTTAGCTGTTTCTCTCACCAGGTTCTGGTTTTCCATCCAAAGTTGCTCAGGAATTTCTGTTCAAAGTAGACATGTACTTGACTCTCAACTGTTTTTTTTTTTCTTGCTGTCAATGAGATTCCCACTTTCTGCTTTCAAAACTGCTCAATTTAAACCTGGATGCCTGACAACACCAATCTGATCCCTCATAGCCTGCACACTTTGTTTGATGATCCCAAGTGAAAGGAAATGCTCACTTCATTCACAATATTATCAGGCCCACCTTGAGTGTATCACAGATGATGAGGACGGTACAGTGTAGGGCAAAGTTCAGGCTGGCTGTCCATAGGGTTGCTCTGAGTCATCCTAGACTTGATAGTACCTAACAACAACGACGACAACAACAACAACCACCCAGTCATATGGAGAATGTCAAGCTAATGTTTGGAAAAGTCATTTCAAATAATCAACCTACTCCCATAGGTAATACTATAAAAATTATAAAATTATAAAGAGAAGATCAAGATATTAAATTAAAAAAATGATAGGTTTCCATGGTCTTAATTTATGATATGTCCCACTCTCAGTAGCATAGAAAGTGTTTGAAAAGACCATGGGCTGAATCATGTATCCTTAGTTCTCAAACTAACTGTTCCTCAATAATTTGGAGAGATCCTTTACATCAGACTTCCCACTGCAATACATCTCCTGATTTCCTGACTGCTAGTATTGAGTGTATTGATTATGAATCCAAGTGAGGTGAAGTCGTTGACAGTTTCAACCTTTTCTCCATTTATCATGAAGTTGCCAACTCTCCAAAAATTGCCCAGAGGTTGTGGGAAAATTATTGAAACAGTACATTGGCAGGGAATTTCCAGAAGTCCAGGATGGACTCAGAAGAGGTTGTGGACCAAGGGACATCATTGTCAATATCAGATGAATTTTAGCTGAAAGCAGAGAATTAAAAAAATGTTTAAATGTGTTATGTTGATTATACAAAGGAACTTGATTGTGAATATCATAACAATTATGGTTAACACTGAGAAGAATGAGACTTCCAGAACACTTGATTGTACTTATACAAAACTATACATAGACAGCATTATTCACCATAACAAGGACATGGAAACAGCTCAAATGTCCAATCACAGTGGAATGGATTGAGGAATAATGGTACCTTCACACCATGGAATACTATGTAGCACACAGATGCTATGATTTTGTAAATGAATACCTAACATGGGAGAGACTGGAGAGCATTCTGCTAAGTAAATTAACTCAATCTCATAAAGACGAAATTAGCTCAACCTCATTAAAACAAATACCGTATAAGACCCTTTTTGTAGAATGAGTAAGAGAATCCAAGGAGAGGGGCTTGATTATAAGATCACACATCTGGTGGGTGGAGGGAGGTCCGAAGGATAAACAAAAGGAGGAAAACAATGTATGCAGACTTTATGAACTTTATAAGTAAACCAGTATAAAATGAAAAGAAATTAATAATGATAATAACACTACTATTGCACAGGCTTCCAAAAATACATATACATAGATAAAAAAAACTGTTGTCCAAACAAAATAAAGGGAAACCACATATTTTAAAATCTGAAAAAGTGTGCATCAAGGATATTTTCTTTCTCTATATCCATCCAATCTGCATGCTGAATAAATCACTCAAGAAACTAGACGATATAAAAAGAAATGTAGCATCAGTATTAAGACTCATGAACAACCTGCATTTTGCAGATGACACAACTTTACCTGTAAAAAGTGAAGAAAACTTGAAGCGTTTGATATAGAAAATCAAAAAGTACAGCATACAATATCAGTTACATCTCTACATTTTAAAAAAACCCAAAATCCTCCTCACCACTGGACAATGTCATGGCAGATGGAGAAAAGATTTCAGTTTCAATGATTTCTTTTTACTTGGATCTACAATCACTACTTATTGGACTAGCAATCCAGTGAGCAGAAGACATGTTACATTTGGGAAATCTGCTATCAAGGATGACTTGAAAGTGATAGAAGAACAAGGGCATCTGTTTAAAGACTAAAGAGTTCCTGATTCAAGACATAGTTGGTTTGTTGTTTTGGTGGATTTGGGTTTTGGCTTTTTGTTTGGTTGGTTGATTTTCAATTGATTCTTATACACCTGAAAGTTGTACAGTGAATAAGGATAACAGAAGAGTCGATGCCTTTGAATTGTGCTGCTCACGAAAAGCATTGGATGAACCATGGATCTCCAAAAAGAACAAACAAACTATTCTGAAAGACGTACAACCAGAGTGTTCTTTAGAGATAAGAATGGTGAAGGTTCAGCTCCTTTCCTTTGGGATTATTTCAGGAGGAGCCAATCACTGAAACCAGGCAATGCTGGGAAAGGTAGAGAGTTGGTGCAAGAAGGGAAAACTCTCCGCAGCAAAGATTAACCCTGTGACCACCACAATGGGCTTGAGAAAGACAGAGATATTGAAGTTGGCACAGGACAGAGCAAAGTTCAGATATGCTCCTCATAAAGTAAAACTATGTGTCGTAGCTGCCTCTTTTGCTAACAAAAAAACAAATTTCTGGTAACTTCTGACAGTCCTTGCATTGCAGCTAAAGATCAAATGAGACTGTAGTTTGTATATCTTCTTTATTTTCCTTCATAAAGTTGCCTAGTCATATATGATTAGGATCATTTTAATATTTCCACTTATTAGCTAAAAAATAAATCCTCAAACAAACAATAAACTTCTTCAGCAACTTTATTTTCAAACAAGATCATGTTTTTAAAGACTTTACCGTATCTTTTTAATGATGGAATTCAAACTATCACAGTAACTTTATGGAATTATTCAGAGGAGAAACAAGATAAAGTATGCAGCATGCTTCACATTGTACGTGACATGGAATAAACACTGAATTATGGTTCCTTTTGTAATAATTCTCATCCGCAGTGTTCCAGGACACTATCACCTGCAGTTAGGAGGAGAATTGGATAATCCAATGGACTGCTATTCTGGTATACTTGAATTATCACATTCAGATCTGCTATTCTTCTTCCACTCTTGTTCAGATGATTGGAAATACGGTGCATCTTCTTTTTCTTTTCTTTCTCCATAAAATTGCTTTTTGAAGAATATGACTTCTGGAAAAAGAGCCTTATGATTCTAAAGGTATGGCTGAACAGATGAAAACACAATTGACCAAGCCTTGGAAAATCATTTTAGGTTGGGTTAACTCATCTTTGTTGCCTAAATAGAACTGAAAACAAGGAACAAAAGCCCACATGCTGTCAGCAAAAACAGGTGATGTGAGTGACACTACTCTTAATTCTAAAAGCTTATAAAAGAATGTATAAGGGTAAATGTAAGATAAAAATTAAATATAAAAGACTATAAAACTACTTAATAAGTACAATTAAGAGGAAGATACTTTAACAATTTCTTCTTATTTTACATCTGTAAAATTAAATATGGAAATTGGTAATACTTACGATGACCTCTGTTTAGTATATGTTCATTATTAACCATGGCTATTTCACACCAGAGTTTTGACATATTAAAGTACATTGAAATTCCATAAATCAGTTAACTCCATTATTCTGAATTCATCATTCTATACTGGATGTTCAACTACAGTAGAAGTTCAGAAATGTAAGGAAATTAATTTACTGAAAAATAATAGGCTTTAATCAAGATACAGAAAATAGTTATAAAATAAAACCAAGATTTATTATCTCAATATTTTTAACCTTTTGATAGAAAAAACAAAACAAACACCTTAGTCAATTTCATTTGCTATATTCACACCTTCCAATACTGCTCTTTGCTAGACCCCTTAGGAAAAAAGATGACAAATCCTGAAGTCTGGGGTTTTGTTTTGTTGTGTTTTTACAAATCTTAAAGTATGTGAAGAAGGTCTTCACACCTGAAAACCTAGCAATCATCCATCATACTCAAAATACTAGCACAAAACTTTCTGAGTACGAGTTAGATTCCCTCCCCCGCTTTAACATTTCCTAACAACTTTCTTTCAGATTATGCTGGGTTTAGTCACTTTGTATCATACACTTTGAGGATGCTGGCAGAATGGGCCAGTCCTGAAAAGAAGATATGCTTAGAAAAGAAGGCATGAAAAAAAAGAGACATGAAAACACTCAGTGAATTGAATGGATCAAGTAACTACAAAAACAAGTTTAAACACAGCTGAAATGGTTAAGACTGTGGAACCTGGCCATGTTTCATTCTGTTGTACACAGGGTTGCTATGAGTTAAAGCATGGGGTACCAAAAAGCAGCTGTTCAAACACAATGAGGGGAAACAGATAAAAACCAGGGAAAGTACATTCCAGAACCTATTTAATATGTATGTTTTTGTTATTGTTATGTGCTGTTCAATATATATATTCTGGGTAAATAATTCCAGAAGATTAACTAAACGAAGAATGTGGCATTCATGGAAATGAATAATAATAAAAGAAAAGGAAAAAAAAAAGAATGTGGCATAAAGAATGTGGCATTAGTACTGGAGGAAGACTTATCCACAACATTGCTTACAGAAAATGGAGACTACTTCCAACACTTATTAAAGGACATGAATGACGACAGCCTTCAGTATGGATTATATGTCAACATTAAGAACACAAGAATCCTTAGCATTAGACCAATAAGTAACATCATGATGTTGTTATGGTGGTGTGCCATTCAGTAAGAACAGACTCAGAGTTGACCTTCCAGTGGATTTTTAGAGGCAGTTAATCACACCGGAAGAGAGTACCCATCATTCTCTTATGAAGCAGCTGGAGGATTTGAACTGCTTATCTTTGAGATTGCAGTACACTGCCTTGCCACTAGGTCACCAGAGATCCCTAACATCGTGACAGATAAAGAAAATATTGAAGTTGCCAACAATAAATTGTACTTGGTTCAACAATCAATTCCCATAATAGAAATCATCAAGAAATCAAAAGACATGCTGTATTGGGAAAATATGCTCAGCTGTAATGAGACATGAAAGACAGAGTTTACCTTTGTGGGAAAATTGCTTATCACATGAGAATGAGAATTGTCTCAGATGGTGTGTTGTGGTTGTTTACCCAACCCACCACTGACCTGCCAGGTTTTCAGAGGCCATGAATCACACAGGAAGAGATTGCCCATCCTTCTCCCATGGAGCACCTGGTAGATTGAAACCACACACCTTTGGAATTGCAGTGAATTTTTCCCACTCTGCACCAGTGCTCCCTGGATAACCCTTAAAGGTACACATATGGAACTCCTCATGAGACCTAGAGTGGAAGTGTGGCTTAATTGTTCACCAAGGTATCCTGAATCTAACGGTGGCGTCCTGAGTAAATTTTCTCTGCTTCACTGTGTGGCTCTTCTTAGATCTTTGAGTTACTTTTTAAGCTAGACTTAATGAATTCCAGGCTTATTTTCTGTTCTTTTCTGGAGAAACACAGGGTAATGTTGTATGATTTTAAAAACTTTTTAACTTTTAAAAAAATTTGTGAGACTATGCAGAGCAAAAGGTCATCATTTCATCAATTCCTACATGTATAATTCAGTGACATAGTGACTTTGAATATGTTCCATAAATTGTACAATCATGCCTACTATCCTTTCTCAAGTTTTTATACCACAATTAGTATAAACACTGCCCCCTGAACTTCCCATCTAATGGTTTAAATTGTTATTGTCTACTTGATCCTACATAGAAAAAAAAAATTAAAAGTGCAACAATGCTTCCGCCAGAAACAGTTTACTAAGTAAGTTAGACACAGTTTGGTTCAAATAAGCTTTGGTTTACTCTTTGAAGGTTATATCAAGACAGCAATTGTCCTGATAGAAAGATAGTGATTGTCCAACCTTAGGGGCACAAGCAAGTCTGCATTCCATTGATAATATGGAAATTTCATTATTTCCACATTTTCCTATCAGTATTCTTGTACAGAATCTTTGATCCAAATGTTCCTTAAGGGGTCATCATTCAGTTCTTCTGATCCCATAACGAAGCGGGCAGTGGCTAATGGAAGCAACCAGAAACACACACCATTTTCTCCAATTCCTGATTCTTCTTTGTTCCTCCAGATGTCGTTGTTATTTGCAGTTAAGTCTAAATGATCTCGTAGCTGGCCCTCCAGTGAGGATTTCAGAGGCAGGTTAATCACATGTGATTCTCCCTTGGAGCAGCTGGTGGGTTTGAACTGAATGCCTTTGGGATTGCAGCACAACTTCTTACCACCAGGTCACCAGAGCTCCTAAATGAAGGGAGGTTAATTATTGTACCTTGGATGGCTGTTCACAAGCTTTTAAAACCTCAAGTACTGTAAAATTAAGTATGGGGTAGATAGAGAAAAAAAAAACCCACTGAAAAATAATACTGAAAAGAAAAAAGAAAAACTCTCTCATGGAGGGGCTGTGCAGGGAGAAAAGTGCAACAATGAATGACTGGAAATCCCAAGTCTCTGTAAACTTTCATTAAAATAAATAAATAAATAGATAAATAAATAAATAAAAAGAAATGCTGAAAAGAAAATAATATTGAGCCAATTGATTGAGATGCCTCAAAAGACAACGACTCTAAACTTTTAAATCAAGAAAATTAATTATATTAAATACTTTGTTGTACATAAACAGAATCAGTAACTTTTCTCTCTTTCTCTTTGTAAATAGATATAGATATAGATGATAGATATAGATATAGATATAGACACAGACATAGACATAGATATAGACATAGACATAGACATAGATGTAGATATGTAGATATAGATACATATATTACAACACACTAAGCGAGCTCTCCTGGCCTAGAAATAACGAGAGCTAAGTTGCAATCCAAAAGTAACATGGTTCGAATCCACCAGCTGCTTGATTATAGCAGGAAGGATAATCTCCTCCCATGTGACTGTCTCTGAAAGCCTGCTGAAGAGCTCGTTATGTGTAGGTTCTGACTTGACAGCACATGGCAACAAGGACATAAAAAGAAGTTGTTGAATTAATGAGTAAATTACAGCTGTATGGTTTTATAGCATAAACTAAATAGGCGACTCTCCTTGCAGAATGCAATCTCAAGAATGTCTGTTCCTGCGTGGGTTGCACTACATTTTAAGACTGATCATTAATAATTGGCGAAGTCTGTGAGTTTCTGATGTATTATCTGAAATGTACTGCATGGCTCTTCTCAAAAGAGGGAGTTGCCTCTTCACTTGAGCAGCAGCTTTCCAGGAAAATGATGTCTTCCCAGGTGACTTATAGCAGTTTAACAGAGAGTCCAGCATGATGCATTGTTCCTCACTCATAAATAATGCAAAGAGGATCCTGGGCAGAGATAAAGGTCGGTGATTTATTCCACATAACCTTTATGTAAACCTCGTAAATTGTGCACAGTGGTGCCTGTGGGTGTGACAGAGGCCGTGGCACAAGATCCTGTTGACAATGGCAGATATTTAATGCATTGAGTGTAACTCTGAGGCGAACACGTTTCCTGATCCTCTTGAGATCACTTAACTGTTGAAAAGATCAAGAAAACAGTAATAGTTCCAGAATGAAACCACAGACACGGAAATTGGTAGAAACAAAATTGATATAAAGAAAAAAGACAGTATTATCATATCCCATCATATAAAACTGTATCATGCATTACATCTCTATTTTATTATTTCTCATTTGAAAAGTTACATTATGCTGTTTATCTCTGTATATATGCATATATATTTACATATGTTTATTTATATTGCAAATGTATAGAGAGAGACAGAGACACAGAGGGAGAGGACATTAAAGAATGACTTCTGATTGCATGGGAAATTCTACTTCCACCAGAATATGAAGAGATTTGTTATGAATTTCCTAAGAGTAGAGCGTAAAAACAAACAAACAAACCTTTTAAACCTTTTAAAATCTGTTATTTTCTGTTTTTATAAGCAGACAAAAACACATTTACAAGGAAATTTGCTTAAGGAACTGGACTATAATAATTAACTGATCACTATTCTACAAAACCACCATAGAAAATAATATTATGTAGTAAAATACGATGTTTTAACTATACTGATAAATGGTTTATAGTGGAGATGAAACCTCAAAACCAACATATATGTAGATACTTCAAAGGGAAAAAGCTAGCTAAGAGCAAGAATGACCAGCTAATTCTAGATTCGAGAAACAAAGGGGTGGGGACCTCTCCAAAATCATACAATAGTAAGAACAAAAAAGAAACTCAGTTCAAACTACAGTTAGAATTTGTACCACACGTAGAGCAATATCTTGCAGTGAAACCCACAGGTCTTGCTCTGCCAGAAGCGTTCAACCTTTCACCTCAATTCTGCCTTTTAACTTCTTTCCTAGAAAATTCCTTTTTTCTTCCTATGAGTTTCCAAAGGCCCTAAAGGGATCAAAGAAGATCACAGAAATGCAGCATAAGCTTAATTAGCTAAATTGACTAACACAATATTGTTAATTATTTCTATTGTCATTTAGCAAAGGTTAATTTTTAGACTTAAGTAAGAGATGCTGTCATTTCCTCCTAAATAAAAGTGCTGATTCTAGTAAAGAAATTAACAATAAAGAATGCTATGGTTTCTTCTTGTTTTCTTGTCCTTTAAAGAGAGATTGTTCACTCTTACAATGAAGATCCAGGGCTTTGATTGGTACCTGCAATCAGGTTTTGCCTTAGGCATTTTCCTATAACAAAAGCTATTTTTCTAATTAATTAAAAGAAAACATGACTGCAACATTAAGAGTATGAAGCATCAATACTAGAAATTCAATATATAGCAACAGTCCTATGCATTTATAAAGCTATGTTACAGTTTTAATTGCTCTTGTAAAAATGCAAGTTATAAAAAGAGAGTGCAGCTTCTAATTCTCTGTAAAAGATAGGAGAGTATTGTCACATTGAGTTGCCTCTCTTCTAAGATTGCCTTTTAAAAATGAGTTTTTAAAGGTCCAACCACAAACAAATGGATTGAGAAATTATGGTACATTCACACAATGGAATACTACGCAGCACACAGGAGCAATGATTGTGTAAATTATTACCTAACTTGAGAGGGACTGGAGAGCATTATGCTGAGTGAACTAACTCAGTCTCACAAGGATAAATATTGTATAAAACCATTATTGTAGAATGAATATAAGGACCCAAGAGAGATGGGAGAGTTTGGAAGCAGAAGGATGAGGATGTGCAAGAGAAGGGGGGGATTAATCATGTGGTTTTACAGTTTGATGGGACAGTGAGGGAAATTAAAGGAATTTGTTCTTGAAAACAACGAATTAGAATTTTGTAAATAAACTAGGAGAAAATAAAAAAAAGCTTAGGTGTTACTCTCCACAAGAATAAGAAAATTTTGAAACTGTCAATAATTTCATTTTACTTGGATCCCTAATCAATACAATTGGTACTAGCAGTCAAGAAATCAAAAGATGTGACTGGGAAAATCTACTCTCAAGGACCTCTCCAAAGTGTTGGAGAGCAATGATGTCAGTTTAAGGACTAAGGTATGCCTGATCCAAGCCATGATCTTTTCACTTTCTACTATGCATCTGAAAGTTGGACAGAGGATAAGGAGACAGAATATACCCGTTTGCTTTGTAGTATTGGAGAATGGTCCCCAGGATCTGACAAAAGAGTCTATGCCTTTGACTAATAGTGTTGGAGAATAGTACTGAATATATGACAAAAGAAAAAGCAAATAAGTCTTAGAGATAAGTGCAAAGAGGGAACTCCTTTGGAGACGAGGCTAGTCAGGCTTTGCCTCAAGTACTTTGGGTATATTGTTAGGAAGAACGAGTTCTTAGGAAAAAGGCATTATCTTGGGAAGGTGGAGAGTCAGCAAAAAAGAGAATAAACTCCCCACTAGATGGATTGACACAATGACTATGACAGTGGGCTCACATATATCAGAGATTATGAAGGTGGTGCAGGGTAGGGCATATTTTACATCCAGTGCCCACAGGGTTACTATCAGTTTTAGTCAATGGTGTATAACAATTACAACTTGAATATGAAGAGACTTTCTCAAAAGTACATGACAGTAAATAAATGGCTGCTTGGGAAAGAAAATACACAATGAGAAATAGAGCAAATTGAGGCCTCTTTTGTTACACTTCTGAGTCAGACATTTAAATGTCTGAGTCAGAGATTTAAAATACTATCCACTTCACAATGGACAGATTCAAAACTATAAATATATAAAGCAACCTACATGAGTGTTTGTCACAGACCTTGTGATCTAGTGGTAGTGATTTTCACTGCCAATCCAATACAGCATTCAAATTAGTGGTCAATCTGCAAGAGAACAGAGCATCCTACTTCTGTAAAAATCACAGCCTTGGGAGTCCTACAAGGCATTGTTACTCCATCCTGTTTGGTGAAAATGCATTTAATGGCAGTGGTTTGGGGTATTTAAACCTAAGTGTTTCTTTCACGTAAATACAATCCACTGGGATAGTATCCCCTGACTACCTTTGCAATGAAAGATCCTCAGCTAAATGGTACTGACACAGGGATCAAAATACAGTCTGCTGCGTGTAAGCACAGCAGAGATTTGAAGATTGCACAAGGTCAAGAAGGTCTCATGTTATTGTACATAGGAGTTGCTGTCAGAACTGAATTTATGGCACATAATAGAAAAAAAATAACACCAAACAAAATGTGACTTAAAGAAGCTAACCAAAATGCTCACTGTCTGGCTACTGTTATTGCTGTGGGTAGTAACATTTTTGTTCTCTGCCATAAAGTTTATGACTTCCGTCAGCACCCAACCTAACTTGTTAGCACATCCCCTTCATAATTCTTGACCCTGTAGTCCACCCTGTCACCCTCTGCAGCTACTTTTGTCCTGCCTAAATATTTGAGGATAGAAAGAACAAAGTGACTGGGAGATATCTTTGGAGAAATATTTTTAAAGCAGCAGAAAAATTTCCTTTCCAAGGAATCAATTTGTGAAAGAAGGACAAAGAAGACTGAAACACTAATGGGATGCAGAGGTAGTATGTTATTTTATTTTTTTTCCTATATTTTATTAATTTTCATAAACATTTACAGAGATTTTGGGTTTCCATTCATTCAT
>NW_006399787.1:322655-324342 GCF_000299155.1 Elephantulus edwardii | reverse complement strand
ACATACTTTGGACATGTTGTAAGGAGATACAAGTCCTTAGAGAAGGACATCATGCTTGGGAGGGTGGAGGGACAGTGCAGGAGAGGAAGGCCTTCTATGAGGTGGATTGATTTAGTGACTGGCATTATCGGGCTGGGAGTGTCAGAGACAGTGCGATTGGCACAGGACAGAGCAGAGTTTACTGCTGTTGTACATAGGGTCACTATGAGTCGCAAGTGACTCAATGGCACATAACAACAACTACAACAACAACAATAATAAAAATGAACAGCTTATGATTCATTCTTTTAATTAATCTTTGCATTCAAACACAAATATTGTTAAACACTTGTGATTTTGATTGGCATTGCTCTGATCAACATCTGTAGTATATGTTATTGTTATGTGTCGTCAAGTCACCTGTGAACCCTAGCAACCCTAGTTACAGTAGATCTGAAACCTGCTCTGTCTTGAGCCAGTCTCACTGATTCTAATATCCCCTACCCCCATTGCCCTAATTACTGTATCAATCCATCTCATCCAAGGATTTCCTCTCCTGCGTTGTCCCTCCACTCTTTTGAGCATGATTTCCTTCTCCTTAGATTGGTCCCTCTGGGCCACATGCCCTAAGTATGCAAGACAAAGCTTTAAAATCCCAGTATCCAAGGAGAAACTTGGTGTTACCCTCTCCAAAACAGACATTTTTTTTCTCGACAGTTCATTTTATTTTCAAGACTCTTCTCCAGCACCACAATTTGAAGGCATCAATTTTTCTTCTGTCATCCTTCTTCATTGTCCAGCTCTTTAATGCATAGCAAATAATTGCAAAAACAATGGCCTAGATTAGGCATACCTTAGTTTCTAGACTGACATCATTGCTTTTCCGTACTCTAGAGATGTCCCTGACAGCAGATTTTTCCAATGCAATTTGTGATTTGATTTCCTGACTCCTGGTGCCAAGAGTGTTGATTGTGGATCTGAGCAATTTGTAATTGTTAACAATTTCAATCTTTTCTCCAGCTATCATGGTGCTGCCAATTTGTCCTATGTTGAAAATCTTTGTTTTCTTGATATTGAGCTTTAATCCTTACTGAAGACTACCGTCTTTGACTTTTTGTAGTAAGCGCTTCAGATCTTCTTCAGTTTCAGCAAGCAAAGTTGTGTCATCTGCATAATGTAGGTTGTTGATGAGTCTTCCTTCAATCCCGATGCCACATCCTTCCTCAAAAGCCCTGCCTCCTGAATGATCTGTTCTGCAGATAGATTGAAAAAGTGTGGAGATAGGATGCATCCCTGGCAAACTCTTTTCCTGATTTTGAGCCATGCAGTGTTTCCCTTCTTTGTTCTGAGGAGTGCTTCCTGATCCAAGTATAGGTTTCACATAAGCATGATCAAGTGTTCTGAGATTCCCATTTTCCTTGAGGTTAGCCACGATTTGTTATGATTCACACAGTCAAATACTTTTGCATTGTCAGGGAAATACAGATAGACATTTCTCTTCTACTCTGTTTTCTGCCAAGATTCATCTGACATAGATAATAATATTTCTAGTGCCACTTTCTTTTTTAAACCCAGCTTGTACTTCTGTTAGTTCTCTGTCAATGTACCATTTCAGTCATTTCTGGAAAATCTTCAGCAGGATTTTAATAGTGTCTGATGTTAGTGATATTGTTTGATAATTTCCACACTCTGTTGGGTCATCTTTTTT
>NW_006399787.1:317650-322555 GCF_000299155.1 Elephantulus edwardii | reverse complement strand
AGTATACATTATTGAACCCATCTTACTCAGTCTCTCCCCAACCCCAAGGACAGTCATGTGTGACCCTCACATAATGGAATTTTTCAAAACTAACTGCCCATTTTCCCTCCTGGCACTCTCCCCTTGATTCTCATTATTTAAATATATAAATGTTCTGTGTTTTTCAAAGTTATTTGTGGGGTATGGCTCCATTTTGGTCCATGATGTGTATGGTTAAGGCATTAATGGAAAGCTGCAATGGAAACATTAGCAGTTTGACTCTTCCCAAAGATGCCTACAAAGAAAAGACTGGCAATCTAATTCTGAAACAAACAAACAAACAAAAACAACAAAAAACAAAGAAACAAAAAACCCAACCTTGAAAATCCTGATCAGTACAATTCTTCTCTGGCATATAGAGGGGATTCAATGCTCATAATTAACTCAATAGTTGCTAGTTGGCTTTTTATTCACAAAAGCATTTTGTTATTTTATAACTCACTGGAGTTCCTTCATATCTACTCCATACTTAAAAACTCATTACAATGTCGCATGTTTTTTTTTATTTTTATTTTATTATTTGTGTGTGTACCATCAAATCAGATCTGACTGGTACAGGAGGAGATTGTCCCTCCTCCAGCAGAGCATCTGGTGGATTTGAACCGCGTATCTCTAGGATTGCCTTGCAGCTTGTTGCCACTAGGTCACAAGAGCTCCCTAATTTCATGAGTTTTGAGCATATGATTCTGGAGGTGAAGTTTGAGTCCATTTGATGCTATAATTGAAAGTATCTCTTTAATAAATAACTCTTCAGAAAAATGTCATATATTTGATATAACGTATTTCTGCTACTTCTTTATTTTTGCAACATCTGATATTCAGAAAGATTTACTGCATTCTTGCTGAGGGAGGGAGATGTAAGATCCACACATGTGTAGTATCCATTTGTTGTTATTGTTAAGTGCCATCAAGTTGTATATGACTTACAGCAACTCTATGAATGAAACACCTGAACACTTGTATAATTTTCATCATTTCGCCAAGTTCATAGCATTTCCAGAGGCAAGCTATTTCAGAAGTGAATGCCACTCCGACTTCCAAGACTGTTTTAATTGGGGAGCTCCGCCAAATACTGTCCACCATGGGTATCCATTAGCACATTTGATGTCATATTATTCCACAAATCCTAATGTTCTTTGCTTTCCAGTGGCCTTGACTGATGACTGCTGAGTTGCACTCATATTGTTGTGTCTTTTGTGGTGTTGAGCTGGTAATCATTCACAAAATCCATGTCCCAGTTGTTCGATATCCATCTCTAAGTGACAAACCTCTGATGAGCCCTCTGTATTCTCTTACAGATTGCAGAATCTTCTGACTTTCCTGCATACCCACACTCAGAGAAGATACCAATATTTAACTTCAGGTAGATTTACTTGACTGTTCTTTCCCCATACTTTTATTCTATGTTCTGAGTTGAAGTTGGGCAACCAGCCACTCAAGTTCATATTGTATTGAGAGAACAAACTCTACTTCCAAAATGTGGGGGTCTTGACAAACTCAGCTATGTGCTTTCTTTTTTTGTTTACATAAGAAACCTTATAACCTTCCAATTGTAGCAAGAAGGTACAGCCTCTCTAAGCTTAGGTGTTATTGTTGGTACCATCGAGGCTATTGTGACTCATATTGACCTTGTGCCAAATGGACTAGAGCCTTGCTGTCTCCTCTACCACCCTTATCACCTCACATATACTTGAAACCATTGTTAAAGTTACTGTTTCAATCCGTATCGTTCAGGGTCTTCCTCTCTTTCTCTGACCCTACACCTTTCCAGGCATGATGTTCTTTTCCAAGGATTGGCACCACCTAAGAACATGTCCAAAATATGTGTGATGAAGCTTCACTATCCTTTCCTCCAAGGAGCACCTTTCATTCTTTTGGGAGTCATGGCATGGTTGATACTCTTTTCCAAGATCACAACTCAAAGTTATTGTTCAATCTTACGATGCCTGACAAGTAACTGAAAAGACCATGGTTGAATCAGATGTATCTTGTTGTTGTTGTTAAGTGCCGTCAAGTTGTAGACAACTCATAGCATCCCTATGAACGAAACACCTGAATACTTTTATAAATTTCATCGTTTCTCCAAGTTCACAGGGTTTCTGGAGGGAAGGTATTTTGGAAGTGGATGCTACTCCTGTTTCCAAGCTTGTTTTAACTGGGGAGCTTCATCAAACACTGTCCACTGTAGGTAACCATTCTCACATTTGACACATCAGTGTCACAGTGTTCAGCATCACAGCAACCACAAGTTACCTCTGTACAGCAAATGGACAGACAAGTTCTATACCACTTAGAAGAATGTTTGACCAAAAACAATTAAAACCAGGCCTGAGGGCCACAGATTAAAATCACCCATCTTTGGCTTGGTAAAATAAATTTCTTTCCACTAGGCCAACTAGTGGATAGAGGGTTGTTATGAGTCGTCTACAATTCAATGGCAATTAACAGATGAAATGCACTTAACAGCTCATATACTCAATGCATTTGACTTTTAATTTCTTGACTGTTTATGCCAAGAGTGTTGATTGTTGATCCAAGTAAAATGAAATAGTTGACAACTTCAATCTTTTCTTTATCTATAATGATGTTTTCTATTGGTCCATTGGTGAGGATTTTTGTTTTCTTGCTGCTGAGATGTAATTGATATTGAGGATTGTGGCCTTGGATCCTTTGCAGCAAGCAGAAGTCTGCTTGATTATATACTATGATTACATACTAAAATCAACGTAATTAAACATTATCTTTTCTCCGGGAAATTTGCCTTTCAAGAATACTATCTTGCATCACAATTTATATTTATCATTAAAACTTGACTCATTTTCTTTTACTTTCTGCTTTAAATTTTTTTATTATCTACCTCCATATTCCTCTAAACTGAATGGAACACTTAAGATGGGGAAGAACCGCCATATAAACAAACCAAAGAACTCATGTTCATTAGCATTTAAAGAGAAGGATATAAGCATATTTAAGAAAAGTATTTCCTTATTTCAGTTATTTATTATTTCTAAATTGCCATATTATTGTAGCCCTCGAAGTGTTCTTTTAGCTCCTTTCATCCAATTACTACAACTTCTTTTATTCTCTTTTTCTAGTATCCCCACTGACTCTAGAAAGACTTTTATTACAATCTAGTTAGTTTTTTTTTTTTGGTGCAGTAAGGGCAAACCCTTGTGATTTTTAATTCTTTTCTTCAGTCCTTGTTGTTAAATGCTGTTGAGTGGATTACAGCTTATAGTGACCCTATGAATGACAGAACTGAACTTTGCCCTCTCCTGTATCATCTTGATCTCTGTCATGTTTAAGACCATTGTGGCAGTCACTGTATCAAGCCATCTCTTGGAGTGTCCTCCTCTCTTTCATCAGCCCTCTACCTTTTCAAATATGATATCTCTTTCCTAGGATTGGTTCCTCCTGAAAATATGCTCAAACCATGTAAGGTGACGCTTCTCTATCCTTGCCTCTAAGGAATACTCTAGTTGTAATTCCTTGAAGATAGATCTGTTTGTTCTTTTGACAATCCCTGCTACATCCAATGATCTTCTCCAATACCACATTTCAAATCTTTTATTTTATTCTGTCATCTTTATTCACAGTCTGACTTTCAGATGCATAAGAAGTTAATGAAGATATCAAGACTTGGACCACATGCACCTTATTCTTTAAAATGATATCATTGGTCCTTCACACTTTGGAGAGTTCTTTGACAACAAATCTCCCCAATACATCTTTTGATTTTCAGACTATAGCTACTAAAGGTGTTGAATGTAGATCTGAGTATAATTAGATCATTGACAACTTGAATCTTTCCTTTATCTATCATGATATTTCTTTAGAAGGATAGGGTAATAGCAACAACGTACTTCAGGAGCTACTTCAATGGCATCAGGCATTTTATGCTAGATTATACAACACCGACTCTAATTTTCTCTCTTTAATGTATGCATACTACGTTATTTTATTTGTGAAAATAAAATAGTTCAATAATTTAAAAAACTTAGATAAAATAATTAAAGAAATATTTTAAAATTCTTAAATATCCTCACAAAAATGCTGAAGAGCAATGATGTCAGTTTGAAGAGTAAGGTGTGCTTGATTTAAGCCATGGTCTTTTCAATCACCTGCTACATATTAGAGAACATAGACAATGAATAAGGACAACAGAAGAAGAATTGATGCCTTTGATTTGTGGTGCTGGAGAAGTGCACAAAATATTTCATGAACTATCATAAGAACAAACAGATAGGAAAAAGTGAAGCCAGAGTGCTCCTTGGAGGCAAAGATGATGAAGCTTTGTCTTTCATACTTTGGACATGTAGCTAGGTGAGGCTATTCCTGGAAAGAGACGTTATACTTCACAAAGTGGAGGTCAATAAAGGAGAAGAGGCCCCCCCCCCGCAACGAGATGAGTTGACATGGTAACTTCAGCAGTGGGTGCTCTATTATGTCAGAGATGATGAAGATGACAGAATAGGGCAGGGTTCAGGATGGTTGTTCATGGGATTCCTATGAATCATACTTGACTTGTTCCTCAGGTCACGTAGAGGGGGCATAAAGAAGCCTTGACTGGCGGAGAAGTTGGGCAGCTAAAGGGTCCCTAAAAATCCCCGCCCATTTCCCAGGTAACATTGAAGACACCAAAACTGCGTGGAATTAATTCCTCAAGTCACGAAGAGAGGGCATAAAGGAGCCTTGACTGGCGGAGAAGTTGGGCAGCTAAAGGGTTGGGCCAAGAAAAACTTATATACACACCAGTTCTACAGGACACATCACCTTCGCTCGGGAAACATTACCACTAAACTTCAGAGACACTGGTCACAACATAAGAAACTACCAGCAGCTGACATGTTTGGAATCACAGAAGCC
>NW_006399787.1:306673-313105 GCF_000299155.1 Elephantulus edwardii | reverse complement strand
GGAGCAGCATCTGTTTGTTGAAATACTTCAATTGCTATTCTATCAAACACATTCAACCAAAAAACCAACAAAACTGCTGGAGTGTTTAGAGACTTGGGATTTCACCTATGCCTTCAAGAGTAGATAACGTTTTAAAAGATAACTGGAAGGAGGGAAATATTTTATAAAATGTGACAGCCTATTCCCTCAATGTCATGGAGGATGGAGAGGAGATTGAAACTGTCAATAGCTTCATTTTGCTTGGATCCACAATTATCAGCGTTGGTACAAGCAGTCAGGAAATAAGGAGATGTAATGGGAAAATCTGCAGTTAGAGAGCTTTCCAAATTGTTGAGGAGTAGTGATATCAATTTGAGGACTAAGGTGCATCTGATTCACGCCGTGGTCTTTGTTTTTACTAGCTATGCATCTGAGACCTGGACAATGAATAAGTATGACAGAAAAAGAATTGATATCTTTGATCAGTGGTGTTGGAGAAGAGCACTGAACATCCCATGGATGGCCAAGAGAACAAATAGATATGTCTTGGAGAAGGTACAGCCAGAGTGCTTTTTGGAGGCAAGAATAATGATGTTTGCCTAACATTCTTTGGACATAATGCTAGGAAGTACTATTCCTTGGAGAGGGACAAGATGTTTGGAAGGGTAGAGAGGGTTGGCGAAGGAGAGGAAGACCTCCAGGTGGATTGACAAGGTGACAGCCTCAATAGGCTCTTGTGTGTCAGGAAGTATGAGGATGGGTCAGAATAGGACTAGGTTCAGATCTCTTGTTCATTGGGTCCTATGACTTGACTCGATGACACCTAATAACAACAATCTCCCAAAAAGAAAAACAAACCAACCACCATCCCCAAAACTAACAAAACACATGGGGCTTAAAAAACACAGCTTTTGCAGTTTATAATATACATCTGGCTAAGATTTATCCCAGAGATTTTAGCAACAAAGAATCTTGGACTGAGGATAAGCAAAATTCAATTGTTGTTGAGTAAATTTCTACTTAAAGCAATCCCCTTTGTGAATCCCTAAGCATCTGAGTAGAACTGAGCTGCACAAACCACTCATTGAATGAGCAGATACAGCACTCATTCTTTTGGGGTAATCTGGGTGAACCCAATTATCTAACCATTTGGCTTATAACTAACAGCAAATTTTTATCCCAGCTAAGAACTCCTTGAGGATAGAAAGGCTGTGTAACAAAATGATTAAATGGCAGGACTGGTGAAATGATTGCATTGGCTACTTAATGGCCAAACAGATTACTTGATTGGGAATGGGTATGCATGGATTAACTAATGACTTAGTCACTAGCACAGCCACTAATCTTTCTATTATATATATTCTTATGTTGAGTATCTGTCCTACTGCTAAGCACTCATACTGATAGCTTAAAAAAATAGTGTGTTAGAATGTAAGCGTAAAACCTGTAATTAGATGCTGGAAATTCAGGTTCAGAGCAAGAAATGAATTCTTCAAAGTTTTCCCATGCTTGGTAAACAGTAGAGAGGGGCTTCATTGGAGTTCTTTGACTCTTCCATTTCCTCTAGCGAAAAACTACTGGCAACCCACTTGAGACGACTAACGGAATAGCGTGAGAACGATCAGCATTTTTAAATACATCCTCTTCTAAAAACACTCCAACCACACTGCTGTCCTCAGGAAATTAGAAAGCCGGTTAAGAAAATGAAATGAGTCGCACTAGCTATCTCTGAAACAAAGGCTGTGGCTCAACCAGTCAATCAGTAACTGCTTCCTGTGCTTGAGATTTCCTACCCCTCAGGGTGGGAGGCAAACCACCAAATAAATTTAAAAAGATTTCCACTGAGTGTTTCTTGTGAAACTCTGAAGACGTTTATATTACACTCCCTACACCCTTAATTTCCTGTGTAAAAAACCCACCTGAACTGCATTCAGCAGTCTTGTGTTTTAAAAGGGTTATTTTTCTATCATATATTTTTTTAAAAATACCATAAAGCATTTTAGCAGGGGGCCAGTTATCTCAGTAGAATTGAGAGACTCAGATATTTTTCTAATGAATGCGAAAGGTTCCTTGTTCAGCTGGCCATGATTTTATGGACAAGTAACTGCTGTTTCTTTCCTTCCTCTCAGGATTCCAGGGAAGGGAATTAGCCAATGAGAAACGGTAGCTTCCTTTTTAACTTGTGCTTCATATGCAATTTTAATGATAGTTTTACATACATTACTCAACACCCAGTGTGCTTAGAGGTCAAATCAGCATTTAAACAGACATTCTAAATGCAAATGAACATCCAGTCATGTATTCATGATCCCTGTGATAGAACCACAACTTTCCAAACTGTCTAAGAGTGGCCGGAGCTAGAAAAATCACCAGCAGCCACTGATTTCCTCATCCGTTTGATTTTAGCAATTGGATTTCAATTGCATGAAAACTCCGGAAAGAGAGGCCTTTTGTGCTATTTTAGTTAGAGTGTCATCTGCACTGATCAATATGAATTGCACACAACTATGGATATTATTTTGACTTTAGCTGACTGTGTCTCCAAATTCAATTGCGTGTTCTAAAAAAGGTAATTTTGGGTCTTTATGGAGCTGATTTAAGTGCTATGAACCTTGAATTCAAAAGCAGTGCATTTTGAATTCCAAACGACCAATAAATACAGACGATGGGATTGTGGCTGACTGTGTTAACTGATTTTCAGAGGAATTTTATACCATAAATGACCACCTCACTATTTACTCTTTCACTCTCACTCATTGCCTCTGAGTCGGACCCAAATCATAGCTCTCATCTTGAGCAGGTGTTTAGAGGCTATAAATGACACAGGAGGAAACTGCCCATCTTTCTCCCACAGAGCCTCTCATGGACTCGAACTTCCCCAGAGGTGACACCTTTGAGTCATCAGCACAACTCCGTATAGACTACACTACCAGAGCTTCCTATCTCGCTGTTGTTGTTACGCACTGTCAAGTCAGAACTGGCTCATAACTGACCCTCCAGAGGACTTTCAGAGGCAGTAAATCACACAGAAGAAAGGGTGCACTTTTCTCCTGCAGAGCAGCTGGAGAATTTTAATTGATTGCAATTTCTTACAGCTAAGCCATCAGAACTCCCTGTCTCACTTTTACTCATCACGGTATTAAACAGACGGTAACCATGGACTTGAGTGTGGGGAGGTCATGAAGATGGCCCCAAGTAGGGTTGCCTCTGAGAACATGCTGGCGGATCAGCTATGAGTCAGGTCTGACTTGATGGTTTGCACACCTCCCCCCGCTCCACACACACACTTTAAACAGACTGAAATAGTAGGTTTGAGATCATGAGGATGACCCACAGTAGGGCAATTTTTCTTTTTTTTAATTTAAATTTTACTGTGATTTAAGTGAAAGTTATCAAGGCATACTGATTGAAGATCAATCAAGGTAATTGATTGGAAAAAAAACCTGTTAGGCTCATTTTGTTCCGTAACAGTAATTACTAGGTCAAGTCATTCATTAGCCATTCATTCTACAGGACACATTTTTGGTCTATTGTTTATGGGTCACTAGGGGTCTTAGTAAATTTGACAGCACCTAATGACAACAACAACAACATATCAAACAGACCTTTTCTTGATATGATGAATTTGAGTTCAATAAAACAGGAGTTACCAGGGATATCTGGTAGGCAGAATGATGCCTCCTAAAAATGATCATCTTTTAAACTCCTGGATCTATAAGCATATTACAAGGCAAGAAGTAATTAAGCTTGCAAATAGAGAGTTCTGGTGGCCTAGTGGTATGAAGCTGTGCTGCAGTCTTGAAGGGACATGGTTCAAATCCACCAGCTGCTCCATGGAAGAATGATGGGCAATCTCCTCCTGTGCAATCAACTGCCTCTGAGAACCCACCGCAGGGCCAGCAATGTCTCTTGACATTATACAACAACAACAACCAACAATCAAGCTGACCTTAAATATGGAAGTTATTTTGGATCATCCAGGTAAGTCCAAAATAATTACAAAGGTTCTTAAAAGGCAGAAAAGGGAGGCAGTGGAGGTCAGTGATGTGCTTATGAGAAAGGCTGGATCGGCCACTGTCGGTTTTAAATGGAGGACCATGAGTGCCTTGAATAGCAGGAAAAGTCAAGAAAATATATTCTCCTGGAGAACCTCCCCAAGGAGCCAGGATTCCTGATATTTTTGCGTTATTTAAGATAGTGAGATGTATTTTAGATGTCTAATAATAAATTTTTAATTTTTAAGCTGCTCCTAGGTTTTTCACAGTTTAGCACAACATCAGGAAACCGACACAAATTGAAAATACAGTGCAGGTTCTTTAAAACCCCATTTACCTGTAATTGAATTAATTGCAGATTTTAAAAAGCCAGGTACTATAATATGAATAATCATTCATCTAACAGGCAAAAAGTATTCCATGTATGTGTGCTATGATGCATTTTTACACCCTTTCTTTTCTACAGATAGAATGCTTTCCAAGGTTTACAACATGCTACAAGGACCTGCTGTGTATGCTTACTCGTGCTTTTAAATTCTTGTTGCTTTTGGGTGTAAACTTGGGTGTGGTATTGCTGAAACATGGGAAATGCTTATTTTCAACTCAAAAAGATACATTTACACAGTGGAATACTGCGAGGCATGCAGGAGCAATGATTTTGTAAATCATTACCTAACTTGGGAAAAACTGGAGAGCATTATGCTGAGTGAAATAACTTAGTCCCACAAGGATAAATATTGTATAAAACCATTATTGTAGAATGAGTACAAGGATCCAAGAGGGGTGGGAGAGATTGGAAGCAGAGATGAGCATTTGCAGGAGGAGGGGGGATTAATCACAGGGTTGGACAATTTGATGGGTAGGGGGGTGAGGAAAATGGAAAGAATTTGTTCTTGAAAACAATGTATATGAATTTTGTAAATAAGCTAGTGGAAAATAAAAAAAAAAGATACTGATAAATTACCATCCAAATGATTGGAACTATTTACACTTCTACTAAAAATATGGTTTGAATATATTTGCATTCTTGCCGAAAGTAATTATTTATAACTTATTTAAATTAGCTCACATAGTTAATTTTATATTGAATATTACTATTACATTGTTGTTAGGTGTTATTGAGTCTCGTATGACTAAAAGTGACACTGTGAACAACAGATCTAAGCCCTGCCCTAGCCTGTGCCATCCTTATCAGTCACAAATCTTTATAGACAGCTCTGGTGGCCCTGTGGTAAGAACCTGTGCTACAATTCCAAAGGCACATGGTTCAAATCCACCAGCTGTTCCAAAGGAGAAAGATGGACAATCTTTTCCCATGTGATTAACTGCCTCTGAAAACCTGTGGAGGGTTAGTTATGAGTCAGGTCCAACTTCATGGTACACAATGAATGAGAATGATGAGTATTAATTGTAGGAAAAATTCAAGTAACTTCAGATTTTAAAAAAACAAAACATTCACTGCCATTAGTGCAACTTCCATTCTTGATGACTCTGTGAGGGTAAAACTGCCTCCATGCAGTTTTGAAGGTCGTAAACATTTCAAAGGCTGTTGTTGTTGTTGTTATGTGCCATCGAGTCGCTTGCGACTCATAGCGACCCTATATGTACAAGAGCCCTAAATGTCGTTCTATCCTGTGCCAACCTCGCCATCTCAAGCACACTCATTTCCACCGCTCCACTCACAGAATCGATCCATCTCATCAAGGACCTTCCTCTCCTTCACCACCCCTCCACTCTCCCAAACATAATGTCCCTTTCCAAGGACAAGTCCCTCCTTGTAACATACCCAAAGTATGTCAGAGATCACCATACTTTTCTCCCATTGAGCTGATGGATTTGAATCGTCAATCTTATGGTGAGAAATTAAATGCTTTAAACTACGATGTTACAGGTTTCCTTATACTATGAAGTTGTATTTTTTTCAAGAATTCACTTAGAACTCCACAGTGGTTTCTTGTTGCTTCTAGAATTGTATACATAAGACCTTTTCCTGCAGCCCAGCCTCTCCCCACATTCTGTCTTTATGTATCTATTGTAGCTTGCACCATTTTGGAGTTTTTGTTGTTGGGTGCCATCGAGTTGTTATCAACTCATAGCTGACTAACCAGCAGGTTTTCAGACGAAACATGATGGAAGTTTCCCATCTTGATCCCAATGAACAATTGATGGATTCAAACCATGTATCTTGGGATTTGCAGCACAACTTTTTACTACTAGGCCACCAAAGTCCCTGAGTCTTTGAGTATAGACCTTCATTTGTCTTCCACCTGGAGACGCATTACTTCCATTTCTTCTGGTTAATTCCTTCCAAAATAAAGGTCATGTGAAAATATGTATTTTCATAAGAAATAGTTGCTTAAAATATCCTTGACAAGGTCTTCTTTGAGTTCTTGGTTCAATGCACTCACTACGTTAACACATGCTTTTTTCAAATTGATAACTCCAGCATGTTGTTGTT
>NW_006399787.1:304040-305198 GCF_000299155.1 Elephantulus edwardii | reverse complement strand
TTGCTATGCATCAGAGAGCTGGACAATGACTAGGGATGATAGAAGGAGAATTGATGCCTTTGAGCTGTGGTGTTGGAGAAGAGTATTGAATATACCATAGACTACTAAGAAAATGAACAGGTTCATCCTAGAGAGGGTGAAACCAGGCTGCTCCTTGGAGGCAAGGATTCTGAAGCCTCATCTTACATATTTTGGACATATTGCTAGAGAGACACCATGCTTGGGAGGGTCGAGGAACAGTGCAGGAGAGGAAGACCCTCTATGAGGTGGATTGATTCAGTGATTGGAGTAATGGGGTGGGTATGTGGAAAAGACAATGAGGCTGGCACAGGACAAATCAGGGTTTAGGGCTGTTATACATAGGGTCACTATGAGTCGCTGGTGACTCAATGGCACATAACAACAACAACAACATGATTGAGGGAAGATCCCAGGTTGAAAGTCACTCAAAATGATGAGAAACAGATCCTTGCATCTTTTAATAATTGGAATATGGAATATATGAAGTATGAATATAGGATAGTTGAAAGTTGTCCACTCTTGTAAAATGGGACTGACATCGGGGTTGAGGGGAGACGGAGAAAGAGGGGATAAATAATGTAAACTGCATTGAAACAGATAAGGGATAGAACTGTTTAAGAGGGATATATGATTAGGTATGATTGTCGTGACAGGAGTCCTGAATAAAGGCTGCATAGTGGAGTGGACTTCTGGGGAGGGATTGTATAACAATGAAAGAATTTTCATTTTAATTTTCAAAGAGATGAAATTCAGGGTTGGCAGAGGAAAAAAGTGCAACAATGAATGAATGGAAATACAAAGTCTCTGTAAACTTTCATTATAATTAATAAAAAAGATAAAAAATAAAATGGAACACTTGAAGACTGACATTCTAGGAATATGTGAACTGAGATGGACTGATACAGGTCGTCTTGAATCAGACAATCATATGATCAATTATGTTGGGGATGAAAGACTGAAGAACAATGATGTTGCATTAATAGTTAAAAAGACAATTTTAGGTTTTATCCTGAAGCACAATGCTGTGAGAGATAGGATGCTATCCATATACACACAAGGAAGACCTGTTAGTATGTTGTTGTTGTTGTTATGTGTTGAGTTGTTTGTGACTCATAGAGACCCTATGTACAAGAGCCC
>NW_006399787.1:296763-303940 GCF_000299155.1 Elephantulus edwardii | reverse complement strand
CTTCTCCAGCACCACAGCTCAAAGGCATCAATTCTCCTTCTATCCTCCTTGGTCATTGTCCAACTCTCTGATGCATAACAAGTGATTGCGAATACCATAGCCTGTATCAGACACACCTTAGTCTCCAGAGAGACACCATTGCTCTTCAGTACTTTGGAGCGGTCCCTAACAGCAAACTTTCCCAAGGCAATGTGCCTTTTAATTTTCTGGCTGCTGGTGCCAAGAGTGTTGACTGTGGAGCCAAGCAAACTAAAGCTATGTACAATCTCAATCTCTTCACCATCCATCCTGATGCTGCCAATTGGCCCAGTGGTGAGAATCTTTGACTTCTTGACATTGAGCCATGGTTTTAAAAAACCTAAAAATAAAGAAGGAAAATATATAAAGTGAACAATCCCCCTTCTATTACTGCCTTTTGACTACTCAGTTTCTTTTTTTTTCAAAGATAATGGTTAAGTTTATGTTTACCCTTCCAGAAAAATCTCATGTAAAATAATAAAAAATAAAAAATAATTAGAGACAATATTCATAATATTGGGCAAAATGCTTATGTAGAGATGTTTTATTTTTGTTTAACTTGTTTGATTTTCACATACCTCATTTACTTTTCATCTATTTTAATTTTCATCTCTCTTTTTTCCCTAAACATTTGTGAGACTTTCCCTCCCAAATGGGGTCTTCAAGTAAAGACCGGTAGAATACATACAGAAGGTTATGTGAAGATCCCAGAGAAAGCAAAGGAAAACAAGTACCAGGATCTTGAGGCAGTGGAAGGTACGGTATATTTCAGAACAGTTGACAGGGCAGTGGTAGGATGGAATAAATAATATGAGCCCAGAAAGTCACTGGAAAGAGACATCCTGCTAGCAAAGGTAGAAGATCAGTGAAAGAGAGGAAGACCTTCAATGAGATAGAGTGAATACTGCAATGGGTTCACATGTGCCAGACGTGGTGAGGATGGCAGGGGAATAGGATGGGATTCTGGTCTATTATTCATAGTTAGGGTCACTGTGAGTCATTCTTGACACTATAACATCTAAGAACAGCAAGACTACTATTACTCTTAAAAAAATAACAATGGGAAGTCCAAGATTGAGAATCTTGAAAACTCAATGGAAAGTTCTGAGTCAAAACTGACTTGATAGCAGTGAGTTTTATTCTTATCAATGTTGTTGTTATGTACTGTCGAGTCAGAACCAACTCTTAGTTGATGCTCTAGTATGTTTTCAGAGGCAGTAAATGGCACAGGAAGAGACTCCCCATCTTTCTGCCACGGATCAACTGGTGCATTCCAACCAGGTACCTTTATATTGTCAGCGCAACTCCTTGCTGCTAGGTCAGCAGAAATATTAATGTATATGTGTGTGAGTGTGTATGTGTACTAACGTGTGTGTGTGTGTATTAACGTGTGTGTGTATTAATGTATATGTGTGTGAGTGTGTGTGTACTAACGTGTGTGTGTATTAATGTGTGTGTATTAATGTATATGTGTATTAATGTATATGTGTGTGAGTGTGTGTGTACTAACGTGTGTGTATTAATGTGTGTGTGTATTAATGTATATGTGTGTGCATGTGTTTATTAATGTATATGTGTGTGCTGTGTTGTTAAATTCCACCCAGTCAAAACAGATTTCTGCCTGATCTGTCAGCAGGTTCTCAGAGGCTATAAATCACACAGGAGGTGACTGATCGAATTTCTCCCACTGCGCAGCGGATGGAGTCAAACTGCTTACCTTTGGGTTAACAATGCAGCTTCTCACCACCATGCAATTAGAGGACCTGTTAAGAAGGTAAATACTAAATATCGTTATATTTTTCCCTTTTGTATTTGTTATATGCCTTTGACCATATATGTCTGTTATATAATTAAATTTTCATTTGGTATCCTTTTTTCCCTAATAGAAGAATTTAGAATTATTCCTTTTATTTATATATTTTGCTCTTTGTGTAAATATGCTATAATTTTTTGTATTCATAGATTTTGTGTATTCATATTTAACTGTGTGTTCTGTTTTCACTATTAGTCCATGTTTAATTCTCATATGTAGGAAGGGTTTTATCCTTTAAAAAGAATAATTTATATGAAAACCTTAATCCTTTAAAATATAAATCCTCTTCTAGGAGAGATGATATAATGAGCATGTTTCTACTTCCTTTCCTTTTCCTTTCTTCCTTTTGTTCCCCTTAATTTCAATCAACTTAAAAATTTTTTTTCATTACTATCGTTGTAGAATTAAATGCTTTTATATGCCTGGTATTTGACCTGTCAGCATTAAATTATATCCTTTGACGTTCAACTATTAACTGTTCAGTACTTCCTCCCTATGCCATTACTATGATTTTCCTCCAGTCATTCTTGAAGGTTGGATTTTTTCCTCTAGTAATTTCCTTAAAAAAGACTCTAGAAATAACTTTCAGTTCCTACATTATCAGCATTATTTGCTTATAGTCTTTATAATTGATAAATCATTTGACTTAGAAGTCCATATATACTGGCATTCACTTATTCTAGGTTAATTTCCCTTAGATATAAGTGCCCTTTCAACATATAGTTGTAAATGTACTTGTATATCAGGATTTATTTAATTGCAAGTTTGGTTTTTTTCAATATTTTTGTTTTGGTGATGTTGTACTGTTGGGTGGTTCTCCTTAGTTTTTTGTTTATGCTGTTAACTTTAAGAAAATATCATAAATATATATGTAACACAACAAATCTATTTCAGGAGGTAGTATGTGGGCAAGGATCACTGAAGGAAATAGACTAGTCTGCACTAAAGACATTGTTAAAAAAATAAGGATCTAGGAATGGACAGAATATCAACTGAGGTGTTTCAACAGATACAGCCCTGGATGTCCTTACTTTTCTATGACAAGAAATTTGTACAGCAGTTACCTGGGCAACCACCTAGAAGGATCCATATTTGTGCCAACTTCAAAGAAAGGTGATCCAATAGAATATGGGAATGTATAAAAATTAACATTAATATTTTTTACATTCAAAGAAAATCTTACTGACAATAATTTAAAAAGTAGTCCTATCAGTATATCCAAAGGGAGGGATAACTCTTTTATGACTAAGGTGTGCATATACCATGAACTGCCAACTAGAAGAAAGTGCAACGAGTATGTTCCTTGAAAGCAAGTATGGCTAAATTTCATCTCATATACTTTGGACACACTGTCAGGAGGCTCTCCAGTCCTTGGAAAAAATATATCGTATCTGGACAGGTAGGTCAGCAAAAGAGAGGAAAATCCTTAATGACATGGGCTGAGACAGTGACTGCAACAATGGACTTGAGCATGACTGAGATTGTGAGGATGCCGTAAGTTAGGGTAAGGTTTAAGATCTGTGACTTCTAAAGTTGCTACGTGTCAGAGTCAACCCAAGAACAACTAATAACAAATGCATTTGGAAGTTGAGTGATGAATAAAATCAAATAATTGATGCCTTTGAATTGTGATGTTGTTGAAGAGTATTAAGTGCCACAGATTGCCAAAAGCATATGCATTTTCCTTGGAAGAAGTGCAGCCACTCCTTAGTGAGTACAGGTTTTTTGCTAGGATCCTGACCTATCCTTATTCGGGAAGGAGTTGAGGACAGCTGTCTGGAGTTCAGGGTCTCCAGATGCTACTCCACAGATCCTCCTCTTTGGGTGAGTTTTTAACCCGAATGAGCACAGACCAGTATAGGTGAGTAGTTCTACTCTTATTTTATGCCTCCCTACCTGCTCTGGGACCGCCTATGCTCCCCAAGCTCTCCCTCCCTCTGGATTTGTCTATACTGTGTCTCTCTCTCCTACTGGAGAGTCCATGAAGTTGCAGGTCTGTGATCCTCATCCATGCATATCACTTGCTTTATCTGAAGATGACTAGGTTGGCCTGGGCCATCCAGAAGGTATGTATAAACGTATAATATTCGTTTCATCCAGTTTTTGCTTCTACTTAGCATTTAATCTAGTTCTTTTTTCTTCTGTTTGCTCTTTAAGGTTCCAAGGCTGTTATCTGTCATTGTTTTACTTGGTTTCCTGTGTCTTTGCAGTAGGCAGATGGCATGGAGTGTCTGACTAAGCCACCATCTTTCTACAAATCACTTTGTATTAATTACTTAATCTTCACAGTACTCTCAGTGTAATAGAAATTATTATCACCGTTGATATATGAATTCAGTAATATTAAGCACCTTTCTCCAAGTTACATTGCCCGGTGTTAGTACAGTCAGCAATTCTCCCTTCACAATATGTTTGAATATACTTTTAAAAATACTTCTCTAATTTAGTTTTGTTTCTTATATCTGTAGTTTTGCTCTTGACCTATAATATTTCTGGTACTTTCAATATTTTTTTTCTCAAATAAGAATACTGAAATTGATTAATATTTTGTGATTTGTGGGGAAATCTTCATTTATTTTTGTGGCTTTTGTAAAAAAATGTGTTTTGTTTTTATGTAGCCAGGAATCCATTCCCACCATGACTTCTGGAATTTAGCTGAGTTTTGCATTTCTCAACATTAGAGAAATTGAATCCAGGAATCAAATTTGACAAGCAAGCATCTCTCGAAAACAGAAGCTCTGGTGACAAGAGAGTGAATTAATAACATTTATCCCTGGGAATTTATGCACTGGAATTGCCTTGTTTAAGAGAAGAGTCTATCTCAATGGGGAAAAAACATCCCTAAACTTCTGTTAGTTTCATTCAGTCCTTCATCATTCTGGGTGCTAAATTTATCAAATTTAAATATTCAGATACAACTGAAAAGTTCAGCCCTCTTCAGGATTCAAGCCAGTTTTTCCTTATACCACTGACCCAAGTGTCATGAGTGACAGGTAGTCTTAAATGGTTATGATTTAGGCTGCTTATTTACTGTAAGATTTCGATGCTTCTAGCTTGTAGCTTATCAGCCCCAGCTCTGCTTCTCAATGCAGATGCCTCCTTGGTGTGTCATTGTCAGATCCACTTCAAATCAAACATGCAAAGCATTTGGTCTTATTTAGCCCAGCTCTTTTCCCTAAAGAGCAACTCAAAACCACTGAATTCTATAAAGGAAAAGACTTTGACTCATCATTCTGTATCTAGTGCATTCTCTCCTTCATGGAAATTTACAAGAAGCTGGAATGATGGTTACACTCAAATGCAGAGATCATTTTTAATATTTAAAAGTCCTGTATGGCATTTTTCTTGGCAAAAATTTTATGTCTCTTTTCTATCTTTAAATCAGGCAGTTTAGTCAAGACCATTATAAACTAACAGCTCAATAATAGAAGTTTTGGAAGGCATGATGTGTTTTTGGCATGAGTCTGACCAAGAGTGTGCCCTCTCTAGGCAAACTAAGATATGAAGCACTTCCTTCTACTGTTTTGTTTTTTTCTTTCTCTTTTCTTATAACCATTTCTCTTTTTAAAATTAGAATTTCTAAGAAAATTTAGAAAGACACTGTCATATTCTTAACTGAAGCTTTATTATAGATGAAAGTCAGCTTATCTAGAAATGAGATCTGAGTTCCATTCCAGAACCTGTCTCTATAATCTTAAATACCTGAGCCACTTTGTTTTTTAGGTTTTACCTTTAAGTATACCATATTTCTTATGTCTGATTTTATAATTTTTTTAAAAAAACCCTATTGTTCTTGTTATATATCAAGTCATCTGCAACTTGTAATAACCCTATGTATAACAATTTTGAAGCCTGCTCTATCCTGAGTCAGTTTCACTGACACATCTATCCTCATTACCCCAGTTACTTTGCCAATCCATCTAATTGAAGGTATTTCTCTCCTGTGCTGTCCCTCCACCCTTCCAAGCATAATGTCCCTCTCTAAGTACTGGTTCCTCCTCCCATGTGCCCAACATATGTGAGAGGGAGCTTCAAAAGCCTAGCTTCCAAGGAGAAACTTGGCTTCACCCTCTCAAGACAGATCTATTTGTTTTCTTGGTGGTTTCTGGTATGTTCAAGACTCTTTTCCGGCACCATAACTCAAAAGCATCAATTCTTCTTCTCTCGTCCTTAGTCATTATCCAGCTCCCTGATGCATAGCAAGTAATTGTGAAGACCATGGCCTACATCAGGCACGTCTTAGTCTCTAGACTGACACCATTGACTCTCTGTACTCTGGAAGGGTCCCTGACAGCAGATTTCCCCAGTGCAATTAGTCTTCTGATTTCCTGATTTCTAGTACCAAGTGTGTTGATGGTAGACCCAAGCAAACTGAAATTGTTAAAAACTTCAATCTCTTCTATATCCATCATGGTTCTGCCAATTGGCTCAGTGGTGAGAATCTTTGTTTCTTGATGTTGAGCTTTAATCAGCAAGTGCTTCAGGTTCTCCTCAGTTTCACAAACAAGATTGTGTTATCTACATATTGTAGATTGTTTCCTCCAATCTTGATGCCACATTCCTCCTCAGAGAGCCCAGCTTTCTGCATGATCTGTTCTGCATATCGATTGAAAAAGTATGGAGACAAGACGCATCCCTGACACACTCCTTTCCTGTCTTTTAAGCATGCAATGTTCCCCTGCTCTGAGAACTCTGATTCCTGGCCCAACTATAGATTCCAAATAAGTTCTATGACGTATTCTGGGATTCCCATTCTCCTTAAGGTTAGCCACAATTTGTTGTGATCCACACAGTCAAATGTCTTTACATAGTCAATGAAACACAGAAATTCCTCTGGTACTCTGCTTTCGGTAGAGATCATCTCTAAACCCAGTTTGTATTTCTGGCAGTTCTCTGTTGAAGTGCTACGGTCCAGTCTTTTTGGATAATCTTTAGCAGGATCTTGCTTGCATGTGATATCAGTGAAATAAGGCAATAGGACCTCTGATGGTCTAGTGGAAAGAAGCTGTGCTGCAACAGTTTGAGGCCACTAGCTTCTTTATGGAGAAGGACGGGCAATCTCCTCCGGGCAATTAACTGTCTCTGAAAATTTACCAGATGGTCAGCTATGAGTCAGTTCTGACTCTACAGTACACAATAACAATAACAACAACTGTAGGATCACTTTTTTTTTTTAAATGGGAATAAATACGGACCTCTTCTAGTCATTTGGCAAGATTGTTGTCCTCCAGATTTCTTGACACAACCTGGTGAGCACATCCAGGCAGCAACTGTTTGTTGAAATGTGTCAAGTGATGTTCCACCAATTCCTGAGGCCTTGTTTTCTTTTTGTGTGTGTGTGTGTGT
>NW_006399787.1:268222-291163 GCF_000299155.1 Elephantulus edwardii | reverse complement strand
GAGAATCTTTGTTTTCTTGATATTGAGTTTCAATCCATACTGAAGACTGCAGTCCTCGACCTTCTGCAGCAAGCGTTTCAGGTCCTCCTCAGTTTCAGCAAGCAGGGTTGTGTCATCTGCACAACACAGGTTATTGACAATCTTCCACCAATCCTGATGCCACATTCCTCCTCGTATAGCCCAGCGTCTGGGATGATCTGTTCTGCATACGGATTGAAAAGGTATGGAGACAAAGTACATCCCTGATGAACCTCTTTCTTGATTTTGAACCATGCAGTGTCTCCTTGCTCTGTTCTGACGACTGCCTCTTGGTCCAAGTAGGTTTCGCATTAGCACAATCAAATGTTCTGGAATTCTCATTCTTCTCAGAGTCAGCCATAGCTTGTTGTGATCCACACAGTGAAAAGCCTTTGCATAGTCAATGAAGCACAGATAGACATTCTTCTGGTATTCTCTATATGAGTATTATTCAAATGTATGCACCAAAACTAAAACCAAGCAAGAGTAGATCAAGGATTTCTATCAACTTTTGCATTCTGAAATTGAGCAAACATGAAATCAAGATGTATTGGTGCCTGGAATGCAAAAGTTGGAAACCATGAGAAAAGAATCACTGTCAGTGTTGGTGGTAGAAATTAGGCTGGACATTAAATGATAGAATTTTATGTATCCAGTCACTTAGTCATCATAAATAACTTAAAAAAAACCCTACAACTCCACAAATGTCATCTTTTTACATGGACCTCTCTTGTTGGACTGAACAAGATTCAGATTGACGATATCTGTGGAAGGAGTCATTGTGGAAGGTCAATATCAACAGTCAGAGCAAGGCAAGGTGAACAAACCATCAATTACTACTCATGTTCATGTTCAAATTGAAGCTGAAGAAAATGGAAACAAATCCACAGGAAAAAATATGGTCTTGAGGTTATCGCATTTGAACTATAAAATCATCTCCAGAATAGGTTTGAGGCACTGAGATGAGATCAAACACCTGCTGAGTTACAGGACAAAATGAAAGACATCATTCATGAAAAGGGCAAATGGTAGTTACAAAGACAGACAGGGGTTGTGGTGTGCTTGGGTGGAATAAAAGTGGATGTTAAAAGAGACCACTTTAATCTTAAACTACCATAAATGATCCATTTTTTAAAAGACAGCCCAGAAAGTCTTCCTCATACTTTTGAGAAAGTCTGTGTTGACTGAGGTCCAATACCTTGGTTTAGCTCCCTTCTGAATGGCTTGGCAATTGTAACTGTTATCTGGAGGTTCGGTGGCCCAGTGGTAGGAAACTACTCTGCAATCCTGAAGGCACACAGTTTGAATCCACAAGATGTTCCGCAGTAAAAGGATGTGATTTTCCCATGTGATTTACTGTCTCTGAAAACCCACTAGAGAGTCAGTTTTGGATTGATTCCAAGTTAATAGAAAACAACTACGACAACAACAATGATCTTGAGAGAGCACTTCAGTCCACATCTCCAGAAGTTGGATTTGTGGTGAAAGTAAAAGAGAAAAAGTGGAAAAGATTGAAGAGTGGGCAAACGGATATTTCCGACAAACTCACTATCTAGGTTTTCTTAGTTACAATGTGAACATTTTGCATTCATTTTAAAATATATTTTAAGCAATAGATAAGAATCATAAAGCCCTTTGATAAGATATTTGCTTTGGTCACCACTTATAAATGTGTAGAGTAGTTAAAACTGTTTTAAAAATAGACAAATACTTGATAACACATTTTCTGAATAATGGTCTGATGTTAAATAAACACAAGTTGGTTTTATGGTGATTCCAGATAAAAGAGTTGAATTGTCCTATGGGCTGTAATCATTATGAGGGTTAATCTTCAGGTCTTTAAACCTTTGGGTGGGTTCGACCCACTAACCTCTCAGTTAACAGTGTAACTCTTTTTTTATTTTATTTTATTATTTTTGTGTGCGTGTACCGTCAAATCAGATCTGACTGGTACAGGAGGAGATTGTCCCTCCTTCCCCGGCAGAGCATCTGGTGGATTCGAACCGTGCATCTCTGGGATTGTAGTTGCAGCTCCTTGCCACATAACTCTTAAACTTTGTCCTACTAGATGGCTGTTAAGGTTTTGGTATTTTATTGCATTCTTTTTGTGTAAAAGAATAGCTGCTGTCAATTGAAGGGGAAGGATCTAAGTTTTGGTATAAAGCTAAGAGCAAGTAGCAGTGAGCTGAAGTGTCCTGACAGTGTCATCACTTCCAGTCATGCTTATGCTTGGATGCCAGTAGACAGTACTAGTAAGCTAGGCTGCATAATGAACTTGCTTGACTACACTCAGTTAGATTACCAGGTCAGGTGCAAAGCCCTGCGGGAGACAAATTATAACGAAGGAACAATAGAATACTGTGATCGAAGACCCTAAGTGATTTGCACAAATATGACAGAGAGCAACTGAGGCGGCGATAGCTTGAAAACACTAGATCCATCCGAGGTAATGCTGGACTCTGCCCACTAATTATAAGGACACATTTATTGCATGTATCCTGTTTCAGTCAGATTCAGTTGGAGCCAAAATGAGGTTAAGGTTTTAAGTAATTGAACTATAATTGAAAAAGGCTAAGGTCAGACCTTCTTAAAAATCAGCCACAGGGAGCCCCCTGGAGCACAGTTCCATCGTGTGGGCCTCCATGGGTCAGAACCAAATAGACAATGGCTGATCAACATTAAGAAGTCAGTGATGGCTAAAATAACCTCTTCCTCTGAGTAATATATAAATTAGTTCAACTCAATTCTGTATGGTTTCGTTGAACATCTATTTTCCCTGAGTATCTATTGGAGTATTGAGGACGAGAGTGCTTAGAAAGATAAGAGGGCTGCTGCTTTCCAGGCCACTGCTAGCTTCATTGAAGGAGAGATTAGTGTGTGCAGGTGATGCTCTAAACTACCATAGTGCTACAACTGCTTGAGTTAAAACTGCAATGGAAGTAGAGAGAGGAAGGGATTAACACCATTGCGTGTAGGAGGAGTTGCTACCAATTTAGTAAGTTTTATTGATGTCGTTATTATTTATTTTCTCCTTGTTGACTGTCTACTGAAGAGACTAGTGTAATAATATAAATGGGGTAACATATTCTGGTTTTTCAACTACAGTAAAGATCAATTAGCTCTTCTGTTTTTCTTACACCAACCAATTTTTCTTTCTTCTGAAAGAAAAGTCAGTTTGCAGTTAACTTTCCTCTGCTTTACTTGTAGACAGGTAATTTTAACCCTGAGTGGAGGATTTTCTAGCTAAATCAGAGTCATTCTTTTAACATTATAAGCCTGAAAAGAAATCTTGTTAGTGTTTTGAAATTCTATTTTTCAGTCCAAGATAAGATATGTAGACTTTCAAACAATGACATTTCTGGAAAGTCATAGTGTTTGTGTGTATCAGAAATAAAATTTTAAAATAAATTAGTAAAACTGTAAAATGATATATGGTATATCATGGCTGTTTCTCTTTTTCCCTTTTCTGGAACATCAACTTCCTGAAGTTTCTGCAATAAGCTGGTTATAAAGCAGTGTATTGAGAAATGATATGGTGCCTGTCATTTTCAACCTCCCTACATCTATCAGGTAAAGTGATTAAACCTGTATCCATCATTCACCATAATTAATCACTAAGACACAACAGCCTGTGTTCATGTGCTGATTAATCTTTAGTTCAGGTACATACATCTCAGGCTTCAGCTTCATATGAGAAATACATTTATCAATGTTTCCACAGGCATCGGCATACCCTAATACAATTATAAAATGGATGGATATTTTGTAAAGAAATGTGGTAGTAGGTTTTACTTTTTCCTAACTGGTATCGAAGAAACAAAGAATTCCTCAATAATTACTAAATGGAAAACAAAATTCTAACAAAACAGGTTTTTGTTGTTATTGCCACACAGTTTTCATAAATACCTCCCTCCAATTACCCATTTGATGAAATACATCTCTGAAGGAAAAAAAAAGTGCTTCTATTTCCATTTGTTTGAACATTTAACAGGTATCTGTTGGGTACCTAAATTTCTCTAAGTATCCTCAGGTGACTCAAATAGTTCTATAGCTGAAAAAGTGGTGTATCCAGATAAGCAAGAAAAGAAACGGCAATCTCCTCCCATGTGATATGCTCTCACTGAAAACTCTTTGGAAGGTCAACTATGAGTCATTTCTGACTTGATGGAAAACAATAAGAACAATTCCTTGGAAAGGGACATTATGATTAGATAATGAGTGTCAGGGGAAGAGAGAAAGACCTTTAACAAGATTGACGGACAAATGACTACAACAATAGGTTCAAGTATGTCAGAGTTGATGGGATGGTACAGGGTAGAACAGGGTTCAGATCTGTTGTTCATAGAATTGCTATAAGTTGTAGAATTACTTGATGGCACCTAACAAAAACAGCAACATGCATGTGAAAACTGGATATTGACTAAGAAAAACAAAATAATGTACTTATGTTATGGTCTTGGGAAAGAATATTGAATATTTTATGGGTGAAGAACTATAATTTTCAATATGATCTGAATCAACATCATGAAGACAAAGATTCTCACCACGGGGCCTATGGGCAGCACCATGATAAATGATGGCCAAGAGAATGAAGCTGTTAACAATATGTGCTTATTCCACTCTACAATCAGCACTTTGGGCATTAGCAGTCAAGAAATGAAAAGACAAATTGCATTAGGAAAATCTGCTGTCAAGGAACTCTCCAAAGTGCTACAGAACACTGGTGTCAGTCTAGAGACTAAGTTCGCCCGATTCAGCCCATAGTCTTTGGAATTGATAGTTTTACGAGGGAGATGGACAATGACTAAGGATGACAGAAGAAGAATCAATGTTTTTGAATTGTGGTGCTGGAGAAAAGTATCAAACACACTGTGGACTGCCAAAAGAATAAAAAAGTATGTCCTAGAGAGAGTGAAACCAAGCTGTACTTTGGAGGCAAGGATTTTGAAACTCCATCTCATATACTTTGGACATATTGTCAGGAGGGACCAGTCCTTGGAAAAGGTCATTGTGCGTGGAAGGGTGGAGGGACAGCTCAGGAGAAGAAGAAACTGGATGAGATGGATTGACACAGTAACTGGGATAATGGGTGTAGTTGTGTCAGAGGCAGCGAGACTGGCTCATGATAGGGCAGGGTTCAGAGCTATTTACATAGGATCATTATAAGTAACAGGTGATTTGATGGAACATAACTATAACAACATGGGTTACCAGAAGAACAAGGATATCTTTCTCAGTAGAAGTATAACCACATTTCTGTACTTCTAAAGATGGTGAATTTTGGTTTTTTCTACTGAACTATGGGCAATAGAATCAACCAGAAGGGACTCGTTTTTGAAGAAGAGCATCATGCTTGGTAATATTAAGGTTAAACCAAAACTGGACGACATTTCATAGAGTGAATTGACTCAACAGCTTCAAGAATAGGCTGACCACAGATGCATGAAGGAATGCTCAAAATCACTGGCAATAAGAGAGATGAAAATCAAAACCACAATGAGATACCATCTTACCCCAGTAGCAGTGGCAAAGTTTAATAGGATCGTAAGCAATAAATGTTGAAGAAGATGTGGTGAGATAGGAGCTGTCATATGCTGTTGGTAGGATTCTAAAATAGTACAATCACTCTGAACAGCAGTTTGCTATTTCCTTAAAACACTGAAAATAGAAATTCCTTATGACCTAGCTATTCTACTGATAGGACTATATCCTAATGAAATTAGAACTGAGACACAAATGGAAATTTGTGTACCAGTGTACATAGAAGTATTAATCACAATTGCAAGAACATATAAATAGTCCAAATGTCCAGCCACAATTAAATGGATTGAGAAATTGTTATGTATTCACACAATGGAATACTACGCAGCACTCAGGAACAATGATTTTGAAAATTGCTACATAACTTGAGAGAGACTGGAGGGCATTATGCTGAGTAAATTAACTCAGTTTCATAAAAATAAATACTGCAAAAAAAATACTAGTGTAGAAACAGAAGGATAACTAGTAAACATGTATAAGGATCCAAGAGTGGGAGGCGTGAGAGCAGAGTGGGGAATGTGGGAAAGGGGGAAGTTATTTGGTGGGTGGAGGGAGGAGGGGTAAAAGAAATGGAAAAGATTTGGCAAGTATCTGGAAAGATGAGACAATACCAGCAAAACATAAAGCGTGATGTATTTTTTAAAATTTTAAGAATGAGAATGATTATATGAAATACAATGAGAATGGAGGATAATATGAAACACAATGTATACAAACTTTGAATGCAAACCAATGTAAAACACAAAAAAACAAACAAATTCAAAGAATCAAATGAATGGATTAAGAGAGAAAAAAAGAACGAGCTAACATGTAGTAACTATCGTGAGGATGGCTCAGGACTGTGTATTATTTCCTTCTCCTGTGAATAAGATCTCTATGAGTTTGAGCTGACTTGATGAGAACGAGTAACAACACCAAAAACACTACCCTGGTTTAGCAATTATTTAGACACCTGAAATAATTTTAAACAATACTATATAATAATGCTGTAGAAGGTCAGGAACTGCAGCCTTCAATATAGCTTGAAACTCAACATCAAGAAAACAAAGATTCTCACCTCCTGGCCAATTAGCAGCACCATGTTAGATGGTGAAGAGATTGGGATTATTTACAGCTTCAGATTGCTTGGCTCCACAATCAACACTCTTGGTACCAGTAGCCAGGACATCAAAAGACAAATGTCACTGGGAAAGTCAGAGTACTGAAGAGCAACAGTGTCAGTATGGAGACTAAGGTGTGCCTGATCCAGGCCATGGTGTTTGCTATGCATCAGAGACCTGAACAATGACTGGAGATTGTATAAAGAGAATTTATGCCTTTTAGTTGTGGTGCTGGAGAATATTTTATATAGCATGGACTTCCAAGAGAAAAAAACAGTTTCATCCTAGAAAGGATGAAAGGAGGCTGCTCCTTGGAGGCAAGGGTTCTGAGGCTTTGTCTGACATACTTTGGACATGTCACAAGGAGGGACCAGTCTTGGAGAGGGACTTCATGCTTGGAAGGGTGGAGGGGCAGCATAAGAGAGGAAAACCATCAATGAGATGGATTGATTCAGTGGCTGGGGTGATAAGGGTAGGTGTGTCAGAGACAATAAAGTTGGCACAGGATAGAGAAGGTTCCAGGGTCACTATGAATCACAAGCAACTTGATGGCACATAACAACATAGTGCTTAATATGGTGTATATAAAATTTAAATGTATTTTAATAGTGGGAAAAGATCATGAAAGTCACTTTGTTTTCTTCTGCTTCACAAGAAAGAAGAGAGTTGAGGAAGAAACACAAGAAAGAAGAGTTGAGGGAGAAGTTACTTGCTCAAGTTCACTTGCTGGTGATTATCCATAACAAATTCAGCTTGCTTGGTACCTGAATCAACGGTCTTTGCACAAACAATCAGGAAATCAAAAGATTAATTGCATTAGGAAAATCTGCTGTCAGGGACCTCTTCAGAGTTCTGAAGAGCAAAGATGTCAGTCTAGAGACTAAGATGCATCTGATCCAGACTATGGTCTTCACAATTATTTGCTATACATCAGTATAGCAATGACCAAGGATGATAAAGAAGCATTGATGCCTTTAAGCTGTGGTGTTGGAGAAGAGTATTTACCATAGACTGCCAAGAGAACAAGCAGGTATGTCCTGGAGAGGGTGAAACCAAGCTGTTCTTTATATGCAAAGATTTTGAGACTGTCTCACATATTTTGGGTATGTGGCCAGGAGGGACCAATCCTTGGAGAAGGACATCATGCTTGGAAGGGTGGAGGGACAGTTCAGGAGAGGAAGAACTCTGATGAGATGGATTGACAGAATAACTTGGGTAACAAAGATTGATGTGTCAGAGATAGTAAGACTGACTCAGGATAGAGCAGAGTTCAGATCTATTGTGCATAGGGTTGCTATGAGTTGTAGCTGATTTGATGACACATAACAACAACAGAAGTAAATGCATTTAAGGATGTGACCCAATTTTCTCTTCCTACTCCTCAGTACATTATTGTTATTATAAAAATGTTTTAATGTATATTTGGAACACAATTTAGTAAAATTTCAGGAATCTAAAAAAATGGAGATTTTTCACATATATTACTAACATTTTAATTCTTATTCTTTATTAATGACTATTTTAGCAATTAAAATGATATAATAGAGTTTATGATATAAAAATCTTTCTATTTGTATCAAATGAGATCCATATACAGAAGAATATGGCTTTCTGAATAAGGGATTGTTGTTTTATGCAGGTCTTAAGTGTTTCTTTAAATTCTAATTTTGTCCCACTTTATCCACTATTTCTAAGAAGATAATTGTTTTTACCTGTATACATTAGGATCTGATGAAATGGTCCATGCTACTACATTAAACCAAAAGAGCTACTCTCACTTCGTGACCATTATAATTACTGTTTAATGATTTCTGGTGCCTCTGGATAATGCAAAGAGCTGAGTACTGCATTCCCAAAGGTTGGAGGTTCTGAAACCACACAGAGGCACCTTAGAAGAAAGATCAAGTCATTGAAAACCCTATGGGATACAATTTGATTCTGGCACACAGTTGGGGTCACTATGAATTGAAAGTGATTCATTGACAATTGTTTTGTTTTTCTTTAAAATATCTTCCGCTAACTCTGAAGTCTCATTCTTAATATCCTCAGAGTTTGAGTTGGTGAAAGAAGAAGATAAAATGAATGGACATTATGCTAAGTGAAATATCTCAGTCACAAAAGGACTTATACTGCATAGTGCTGCTGTTGTAAAATGGGACTGACTTTGGAGTTGGGGAAGAATGAGAAAGCTGGAATAAATAATAAATACTGCATTGAAACGGATGAGGGAGAAAACTGTTTAAAAGGAATATATAAACAGGTATTATTGCAATGACAGGAGTCTAGATCGAAGGCTGCATAGTGGCCTGGACTTGGGGGGAGGGATTGTATAACAATGAAAGAATTTTTCTTTTACTTTTCAAAGAGAAGAATGAACTACGGGGGAGAGTAGGCAGGGAAAATAGTGCAAAAATGAATGAATGGAAATGCAAAGTTTCTGTAAATTTTTATTAACATTAATAATAAAAAAATTTGGAAATGGAAATAAAATGAACATATTTCTAAGAAAGCACTGCTCTTTCTGATAGACTCACAATAGATCTTTTAATAGCAACTTGGGACACATAAATATGCCATCTTCACTTCTTCAAATACATTTTAGACAATGGTGATTGAAAGGAGAAAAGCCACAGACAAGAGATGTGCACTGGCCATCATTTAGTAATGTATAAACAACTATGACTCAAAATAGAAAGTAAAGATCCTTTTCTCTGGAGCATAAGATCAGATGTTTCTCTTTCTCTTACTCTCCAAACAAAATTTACACATTTAGACTCTTTAGCTAATGAATACCTAGAAAATGTTTAAATGAATGGATAATGTTCAGGAGCAGGACATTTGACCATCTCTCACTAACGAATGATGAAATGAGTGATTTTTAACTGTGTGGATATTAGGAGTTTGAGAACTTTAAATAAGGACTCTTACTACAGAAGGATATTTGTGATTAAATTTGGTTTCAAGCTCTGATTTCCTAAACTGGATAAAGCAATTTCCATGTTTTCATTAGGTTCTCATGATAATCACAAAAATGAAACTTCAAAGTCTCAGTTATTGAATATCACAAAATTTGCATAACGAATTTTTTTAAAAGAATGACAAAAAAATCCACAGAAAGCAACAACTACAAAATAAGGCACCGATGTTTATTTTCTTCCCAGAAAAAACCCAAAACTATATGGTCTTACAAAATTTTAATCCAATACATCGACTATTTCCAGCTAAGAAATATCTTATGTGAAGATAGCAGCAATGCTTTGAGCACCTCATGATTTCACACAATTGTTGTTATGTGCCATCAAGTTGACTCTGACTCATAGTGACATTGTGTACACCTCTGAATCCTGCTCTATCGTCATCCAATTTGATCATCTCTGACACACCTATTACCATTACCCCAGATACTGAGCCAATCCATCTCATTTAGTATCTTTCTCTCTTGTGCTATCCCTCCACCCTTCCAAGCATGACGACCCTCTCCAAGGACTGGTCTCTCCTTGCAAAATAGCCAAAGTATGCCAGGCATAGTTTGAAAATCTTTGCTTCAAGGAGCAGTTTGGTTTCACCCTCTGCAGAGAAGGCCTGTTTGTTTTCTAACCAGTCCACGATATATTGCATACTCTTCTCTAGCACCACAGCTCAAAGGCGTGAGTTCTTCCGTTGTTGTGATGAGGTGCCCTCAAGTTGATTAAATCATAGCAACCCCTTCAGCAGTAGATAGAAACCTTCTCTCTCATGGTCATCCTCACCATCTCTGCCATACTCAAGCCATTCTTGGAGTCGATGCGTGAGCTCACCTTGTTTGGAGCCTTCGTTTTCTTTGCTTATACTCTTTTTTCAGCATGGTATCTTTTTTAAGAACTGGAACTTCTTGAAACTATGTCCAATGTATGTGAGACAACATTTCACTATTCTTGCCTCCAAGGAGCATTCTGCTTCAACTTCCTTCAAGACACGTTTGTTCTTTTGGCAGTCCATAGTGTATACACTTTATCAACAAAATAATTGAAAGGATCAATTCTTCTTCTGTCTTCCATATTTATTGTCCAACTCTCACATCCACATGAAGCAATTGAAAATACCATGGCTTGGATACAAAATATCTTAGATTTTAAAAATTACATCCTTAGGAAGCTGTGGTGGCCTGGTAGCAAGAAGCTGTACTGCAATCTCGAAAGTGCACAGTTCAAATGCTCCTCTAGGGAAGGAGACGCAATCTATTCCTGTGTCAGTCAGATATGATTTGACGGTACACAACACGAAAAACAAAACAAACAAACAAACACAACATCCTTGTGTTTTAGTCCTTTTTTTAAAAAAATATTTTATATTGGTTTGCATGCAAAATTTGTATACATCATGTTTCGTTCATATATATACATTGTGTTTTACATGACCATTCCCATACGTTATGTTTTATAAAACCAATCGCCATCAATCTATGCCAGCTATTATCCCATCTGTTCAGGTGCCCACTATATCTTTCCTGATTCCTTCACTCCCTCCCCCTGACCCACCAGACTTTGAGACCTCATGATTCCGGTCCTCTCCATCCTCAGCTCCCCTGCCCTCTCCTGCTCTGCACCCTGCTGATCTACTGGCTGCTCCTTGATAGAAGGTGAGCAATCTCTTCCCTTTGGTTCACTCCCTCTGAAAAACCCTGGGGTTGGCTATAGGTCAGTACTGACCAGTATTTAATAATAATTATTGCTCATAGTGTCACTATGAGTCGAGCTCAACTTGATGGCAGTCGCAACATTAACAAATATGTGTGTTAGGGAGCTCTGGTGGCCTAGTGGTAAGACGCTGCACTGCAATCCCAGAGGTACGTGGTTCAAATCCACCGGATGCTCTGCTGGAGAAGGAGGGGGCAATCTCCTCCCGTACCAGTCAGATCTGATTTGATGGTACATGTAAAAATAATCCAATAAAAATATAAAATAAAAAAATTCAATTAAAAAAATAAATATGTGTGTTTAGATATATTAAAGGTACTTAAAGAAATGAAAGATTTAATATAGGTATCTGTAGATATAGATATATATATATACTTATAGATAAATATAAAGATATATATGCTTGTAGATATATATAAAATATATATATACCTATAGATAGATACATTGTTGTTGTTGTGTACCTTTGAGTCAGAATTGACTCATAACTGACACTCTAGCAGGTTTTCAGAGGCAACTAATTTCACGGGAGGAAAGTGTCCATTCTTCTCTCGTGAAGTCACTGGTGGCCTTGTATAGATATATATGGTGGCATCCACATCATAAATAACATGCCTCCAGAAACTCTCTGAACTTTGATAAGTGCCAATAGTTGTAGAGGGACTTCAATCCTTTTGTTCATAGGGTTGCTATGAGTTGTGCTCAACTCAAAGGCAATCAACAAGGACAACAATATATAAAATTATAACCAATCTTTATAATAATCTTATGTCATGTCACTGTTGTTATTGACTGTCTTCAAGTTGAGCACAACTCATAGTGATCCTATGAACAAAAAGCCTGAAGCCCCTCTACAGCTATAGGCATTTATCAAAGTTCAGAGAGTTTCCAGATGAAAGTTGTTTAGGAAGTGGATGCCACTCACTAGTTAGACTCATACTTGTTCTTGTTGCTTGTTCTTGATTTTACAAAGAATGCTTTCACAGCCAAGCACCGTATAATCCATATTTTTTTGCCTGGTCAAGGGTATTCTCTTTGTTTCTAGGTTTCTGAGAATTTTTATTAGGCATTCATATTAGACGATGCCATGTTTTTCTTCTACTAGTGTGATAATCCTTTCTTATTTTAAAAATAAAATATTTTTAGTGTGTTGATTTTTTTCTCTAGAATTTTGCATTTGTATTCACAGAGATACATGGTTTCTTTTCCTTGTAATATAATGTTTTAATATCTGGTAACCTTCACCTCATTGCATGTGTTGGAAAGTATTATCTCTCCTTCTAGTTTCCAAAAGAGCTTATATGTTATTGGTGTGTTTTTGTTTTAGGAGATGAATGGTTTGATCTTGTACTATAAAACTGCTTTTTGAAATAGCAGCTTTAATTTTATCTCAAAAAGTTTGTGTTGTTGTTATTGTTGCTAGATAATGTCAAGTTGACCACAACTAATTGCACACTATGAAGAATCAATCTGAACCTTGCCTTGTCCTGTGCCATCCTCATGATCTTTGTCCTGTTCAGTCCCATTGTGGTGGTCATTGTGTTAGTACATTCACTGAAGATCTTTCTCTCCTTTGCTGATGTTCTAATTTTCTCATTATATCTCTCTTTAAGGACAGGTCTTTCCTGAAAATATGCCCGAAATAAGTAGGATGGATTTCACCATCCTTGCCTCTAAGGAATAATCTGGTTACAGCACTTTTTCAGGACAGATTTTTGTTGTTGTTTTTGTTGTTGTTGCTGTTGTTTTGGCATCCCATGGTATATTCAATACTCTTCACCAGGTCCACAGTTCAAAAAGTGTTGATTCTTCTTCTATCATCTTTATTTCTTGTCCAACTTTCAGATGCATAAGAAACAATTGAAAATACCTTGGCTTGGATCAGGTATGTCTTAGTCTTTAAACTGACACCATCGCTTTTTAGAACTTTGGAGAGGTGCTTAACAGCTTCCAAACTAAAACAGGCTAAGAAGTATGAATGACCATTCACTTCTTAAATAACAGACTTTTGAAATCTCTGTGGATACTAGATCTAAAAATATGGTTGGATATAGTGCCAGAAGATGACCCCTCAGGTTGGAAGGCATTCAGAAAGTCAAATATTAATAAATCAAAGGTTTCAATCAAATTTGCAATCTGAAATTGTGGAACAATCAAGAGGTCTCACTAGTAACTAGTGACTAGTTAGCAAAAGTTGGAAACAAAGATGAAAACCTAGTATTTGGAAAATAAGGTCAGGGTGATTAAAATGAGGCTGGAGAGTGATAGAATTTTGTACAATGAAGGATTTATTAATAGCAAACACTTTTTTAAAAGCTGTGATTATATAAATGAACTTCACTTGATAACATAAGAATCTGGTTGACTACAATTGTGCAGAGAGACATTGGAGAAGGTATAGATTAAAAGTCAAATGAGGTCTGGGGCTAGCTATGTTACAAACTATTATAAGGCAAGTTCATATGAAAGGTAAAAAAAAAAAGAAAACTAGCCCATGAGAACAAAATTACTAGCTTGAATGGCTCTTTTGTGTTAAGAACTGCTGTTGGTTTGCTCTGTAAATGTGTGGCTCATACTAGAGAGATGAGTAGAAACTAAGGACCTTCTCTATCTTATTATCCTCTGAGATTCTTTCTCTTGGATGGAAAATTATAGTTTTCCCAGATTTAATCTTTAATATTTTGTAAACCAGAAGGACTAAGATTTCTTCTTTTTAGCTTCTCTGGAATTTCTCACAGTGACTAACCCTGGTACCAGGGTAAAAGTCATGAAAATAAGCATTAAATTATTTTAATTCTTCCATTCCAAGACTCTGCCAAAATGTCAGCTCCTCTACACTTTCCAGTGCCTCCAGAAACGTACTTCTTATATTTTGTCCAAAATTTGCAGATGTCATCCGCAAATGAACTTGTACAGTAGAATCTTACCAAGTTATTACTAAAAGCCAGTCTTCTGTGCTTTCTTTAAAGTTTTAAACTCTCAGTTGTTAGCTGTTGCTTCATTGGGTGTGCTTGCCTCTAATAGCCTCACTCCCATTTCAGTGTACTGTATTTAATTAGATGTGAGCTTAGAAACAAAAACTGAGAAAGTAGAAGTTTAAATTGAGAATAGATGGCAGTGAGATATCCTGGTATCTGTAAAGATTACGACCTTCATTGTATAAATTTTGTGTACCGAATTTTGACTGCACTTAAGTATTATATTTAATCACTTCGAGGATTTTATATTTGCTGTATTTTTCTAAAATTTAAAACTCTAACATGAATTTTGAAAAAGTGAGGACTTTTTTCTTATATCTGTAAGCCAATTCTCACACAAAACTAAAGGTTTAGCTTGTTTCTTAATTTACCCAGAATTCTTTAAATGTTTGAAAGAAATATGTTCCCCAAAATCCCCCATAGATTTATTTTTATTAATTAAGAAAAGAACATAATAGCTTATGCACTCTGGTTAGGCTGAGTATGTAGGAATGGAAATAAAATTTCTTTTCAACTATTGATACCTCACAGTAGGGTTTTGAATCAGGATTTATTACTAATCTTGCAACATTTTCTTTTTAAATGTAAAATGGACCTTCTGCAATTTACTTTTTGAAAACTGTCCCTAGGATGCCCTTCAAGTTAAAAAAAAAGCTTAATAGGTTTTACAGCTGTGCATTATTTTCACCAATATTTGAACACATAACAGAAGATATATTAGAAATGCTGTATTGTTTGAATCAGAACAAACCCACATAGCTTATTAAATGTATTTGTTTGGTTCTCCCACTTTTCTGTTCTGTATTTTTTACAACTAACCTAGAAGCTTATAGATTTACCAGTGCTTTATGCATTTCTGAACGGTGCCATTTAAGTGGTAGATGGACATAGCCTTTTCCTTGCAATGCATAACAATGCATTATGGTGAAGTTGTTTTGATTCAGTATTGTTGTTGTTGTTATGTGCCATCAAGTTGCTGGCGACTCACAGCGACCCTATGTACAACAGCCCTAAACTCTACTCTGTCCTGTGCCAATCACACTGTCTCCCATACATCAATCACAATTACCCCAGTCATGGAATCAATTCACCTCATAGAGGGTCTTCCCCTCTTTCACTGTCCCTCCACCCTCCCAAGCATGATGTCCCTCTCCAAGGACCAGTCCCTCCTCACAACATGTCCAAAGTATGTTAGACTGAGCCTCAGAATACTTGTTTCCAAGGAGCCACCCGGTTTGACCCTTTCTAGGATGAATCTGTTTTCCTAGCAGTCCATGGTACCCTCAATACTCTTCTCCAGCACCACAGCTCAAAGGCATCAATTCTCCTTCTATCCAACTCTCTGATGCATAACAAGTGATAGCAAAGACCATGGCCTGTGTCAGACACACCTTAGTCTCCAGAGAGACACCATTGCTCTTCAGTACTTTGGAGCGGTCCCTAACAGCAGACTTTCCCAAGGCAATGTGCCTTTTAATTTTCTGGCTGCTGGTGCCAAGAGTGTTGACTGTGGAGCCTAGCAAACTGAAGCTGTGAATAATCTCAATCTCTTCACCATCCATCCTGATACTGCCAATTGGCCCAGTGGTGATAATCTTTGTCTTCTTAACATTGAGCCTCAATCCATATTGCAGGTTGCAGTCCTTGACCCTCTGTAGCAAGCGATTCAGGTCCTCCTCAGTTTCAGCAAGCAGGGTTGTGTCACCTGCATATCGCAGATTGTTGATAGAACCTCCACCAATCTTGACACCACATTCCTCCTCAGATTATCAGGCCTCCGCGATAATCTATTCTGCATACAGGTTGAAAAGGTATGGAGACAGGACACATCCCTGGTGTACGCCATTCCCAATTTTGAACCATGCAGTGTTTCCTTGCTCTGTTCTGATTACTGCCTCTTGGTCCAAGTATAGGTTTCTCATTAGCACGATCTAGTGTTCTGGGATTCCCATTCTCCTGAGAGTCAGCAACAGTTTGTTATGATCCACACAGTCAAATGCCTTTGCATAGTCACTGAAACACAGATAGACATTCCTCTGGTACTCCCTGCTTTCAGCCAAGATCCATCTAACATTAGCTACAATATCCCTAGTACCACGACCCCTTCTAAACCCAGCCTGGATTTCAGGCAATTCTCTGCTGATGTGTTGTTCCAGTCATTTTTGGATAATCTTCAGTAGAATCTTGCTTGCATGTCAAATCAATGATATTGTTCTATAGTTTCCACACTCTGTTGGGTCACCCTTCTTTGGAATGGGAACAAATATCTCTTCCCATCAGTTGGTCAAGTGGTTGTTCTCCAGATTTCTTGGCACAACTTGGTGAGCACGTCCAGGGCAACATCTGTTAGCTGAAATATGTCAATTGGGATACCATCTATTCCTGGGGCCTTATTTTTTGCTATTTCCTTCAAAACAGCTTGAACTTCTTTCTTCATCACCATAGGCTCTTGCTCATATGTTGTTTCATTAAATTCTTCTGTGTATGCCAATTCCTTTCAATACAGTGATTCAGTCTATTCTTTCCATCTTCTTTTAATACTTCCTGGATCATTGAATAATCTACCTAAAGCATCCTTGATTACAGCAACTCGATTCAGTATTACAGAAATAATTAATGGCTCTAATGTTTCCTTTCAAATATGTGTCTTCATATATCTCAAACCAATTATTTTCTAATCTACCATATCAGATTGAATTATAAATGTGGAGAAGCAGAATTTTCACTTCAATTTTCTTAGATTTAACAAAAGTATTTGTTTACCTTCTCACAAATTTCTACCCCCACTCAAACACCAGATTCATTGCTGTGCTCTAGAAGTCTGTGTGGTGCTGTGACGATGAAAGGTGAACAAATTTCTGGAAGAATTTATGTAACTACTATCTGGTCACTCATGTTATAGAGGTTTTAGTGGAGTTTCTAGACTGAGAAAGACGAGGAAGAAAGGGCTGGCAATCTATGTGTTCATGAAAATGGCACACATCCAGACATTGTACACCAAATCGTTGTAACCAAATAAATGGTTACTGTGACTTAGCACTAACAAATGAGAACTAAGAATGAAAGCAAAATGAAATGAGATGAAATATATTTGGAATTTCTATTAAGTCTGGAAAAAATTGCTTTCTCATACTATTGTTGTTGTTGTCTGCCATTGCTTCAGAACTGACCCATAGCTGAGTCTCCAAAGGGTTTTCAGAGACAGTAAATCACAAGGGAGGAGATTGTCCATTCTTGTATGGAGAAGTTGGTAGATTCAGACCTTTGGGATTGTAGCACAGCCTCTCACCACCAGGCTACCAGAGCTCCCTATTTTTACCAACACTTGATTATATACTGTTGTTGTTGTTGTTATGTGCCGTCGAGTGGCCTGCGACTCATAGCGACCCTATGTACAACAGCCCTAAACTCTGCTCTGTCCTGTGTCAATCACACTGTCTCTGACACTCCCATCACAATTATCCCAGTCACTGAATCAATCTACCTCATAGAGGGCCTTCCTCTCCTGCACCGTCCCTCCACCCTCCCAAGCATGATGTCCCTCTCCAAGGACCGGTCTCTCCTCACAACATGTCCAAAGTATGTTAGACGGAGCCTCAGAATCCTTGCCTCCAAGGAGCCACCCGGTTTAACCCCTTCCAGGACAAATCTGTTTGTTTTCCTAGCAGTCCATGGTATTCTCAATACTCTTCTCCAGCACCACAGCTCAAAGGCATCAATTCTCCTTCTATCCTCCTTGGTCATTGTGATTATATACTATATATTATAAATACTGAACTTATTTTCACAGTACTTAAATATATAACAATGTATATAAAAATTTTGAACGTATTGTTTGACTATATACTACACACACTAGGATATTAGTTTGTTATGAAGAAATAATTAGCAGAGCTAGAAAATACATATAATTGAAGGTAGTGAAATCCATATTGAAATACTCAATTGGCATATAAATATTAGTCTTTAATAATAAGATGATGTCAACTTATAGACATAAATGTTAACAGAATATTAGGGAAATGTACACAGAATATTATGGAAATCTCCAAATGACAGTATCTGGTGAGAAATAAAGAAAAATGGTGGGGAAAGAATGCAAGACCAATTTTCACCAAGGTGCTAGAGGGAATGTGTTAATAGAGGTGAATATGTTTACCTCTTATTTCTGCCTCACAATAATAACTAGAATGTGGTATGGAGAAAATGGACTTTTCCAGCATGGAAAAGAATGTTTGCCTTTAAATGAGACTCTGGTTCCTGGCTTTTGAAATTATGTGTAGTTATTGTTGTTGTTATGTACCATTCAGTTGGAGCTGCTCTTAACATGTGGTAGGTTTTCAGAGGCAGTAAATTGCATGTGAGGAGATTGTCGGTCTTTCCCCCCTGAAATTATGTGAGTTGTGGGAGAGTGACTATAAGATCATGAACTGTAGTTGCCAGAATTTATGCCAAAAATATAACTTGTCATGTATATAGGAACAAATCCTGCAGGTCACATAAAATATTCCAAGCCATCCTTGATTTTGGGTTTTGGCATGGTTTCCTGTTCTTGTTGGAAATTAGGCAAAATCAAAGCTTACTTCATTCAGATATGTAACATGACAACTATATAGGAACCTCATAAAGGGAGAAAAGGAAGAGGGAGGCTACATGAGTAGACAGACATTTGGAGGATTAATTGAACATCAAAATGGAATCAACCCAGGAAAAGGAGGAAATAAGGAAAAATCATGGTGACTATAGAACTGTATATTGGTTTCTGGCTATGGAACTGAAGAACACTGTAGAACTGATTGAACTATAACCTGTGAAGGCAAGTCTTCTGGGATCTTGGAAGATGGTAGGTAAACTAAATGTAGGATATGTAGTCAAAGACCCCAGCTGGAAATAGAAAAAAAATATTCTTCAGGAAATGTTCTGGGTAGCTATTGTGTGAGGAAGAAACAGGGACTCAGACACCTTATTAGGATACTTTCATTTGAGCCATTGGTGGTCATTGGACTACCAATAACACTGATGTTAACATAATCCATAGAACTTATTCTTAAAATTCTTCAATCCAAGGAACTGGCACTGGCCAACTTTCATTCTCACTCTATATTTTAAATTCCTCTGTATTTCTTCTAAATCCTCATAAAGTCATCATAATCATGTCTCTACCAGTGACATATTCCTGCGTTCTCTAGTCTAGAGTCTAGAAGCAGTAACATATGCAGATAACTTATCACCTGTATAATTGACATCACTCTAATTTCTGTGACCACTTAGCAGGGATTTGGTCAAAATTCTAGCATCTATTTAGGATCACCATCATCTCTGCTTTGTTCTCCGGACATTGTATCTGATTCCAGATTGGCCATTTCTTAATGAGAGCTTCTGCCAATTATAGATACCTTCCTTCTTTTATTTCCAAACTTTCTCTCTCTCTCTCTTTCTTTTACAAAATCACCCACATCTCAGAATATTATGCCTTTTGTGCAGAAAGGGAGCTCTCATGGAGTACTAAGGACAGGAGTTGTCTTGATAACTCTAAGGCTTCATCTCTCTAATGGTTTGAATTTGCCAGTGACTCCTTGGGAGAAAGATGGACAATCTCCTCTTACGTGATTCAGAGTCTCCTAAAATCCCACTGGATGGTCAATTATGAGTCAGTTCCAACTTGAGAACAATGAGCTTGAGGAGTTTTGTGTTTGTTTTGTGTACCTCTGTGCTGGAAATGTCATGATTTATGTTATCTTCAATATATTCCAAAGTGAACTGGTTTAAGGACCTTTTGTGAGCTGTCTTCTCCCTTTTCCAGAAGCATGTTATTTTGTACCATGAAGTAGGAACTTACACATAGCTGACCCTTCAGTGGGTTTTCAGAGGCAATAAATGGTCAAGAATTAATTGCCTTTCTCTGGGGGAACAGCTAGTGGATCCAAACTGTGTACCTTTGCATCACCAGTGCAATTCCTTACCATTAAGCCACTAGAACTCCCTTTCCAGAGGCCTGTTGTGTACTATCGAGATAAAAGTAACCCATAGCTGACCCTCCAGTGGTTTTTCAGAGTCAGTTTAATTGCATGGGAGCAGTGAGTGGATTTGAACCACATGCCTTTGGGATTGTAGCACAGTTACTTACCACTAGGCTACCAGAGTTCCATAGGATTAATAAAATATATTTTAAAAACCTGTCTCATGTAACAATATCAAGGATTTAAACTTAGCATGTAGTCTGTATGCATGTGCACAAGAATTTAAATGTGTAGATTGTATGTTGTTATTGTTACTTGCTGTGGAGTAGCTCAGATCACCTAAATCACTCCACAGAATGACAGTTTCATGCAATCCTTCCTTTCTTCAGGATCATTGGTTTACTTTAATCCATTGTTGTGGCCACTGTGTATTTTGAGTGGAATTTTTGCTGATCATTCCAGTGAAGTGGAAAACAAAACATATACCCTAGAATAATATTGTTGTTGCTGAGTAGCACCAAGTCAGAACCTACTCATATCTGACCCTTTGGTGGGTTTTCAGAGGCAGTGAATCACACAAGAGAATACCCATCCTTCTCCTGTGGAGCAGCTAGTCGCTTTCAACCGTGTGCATTTATTACTTAATAATGAAGTATTCTATTTGCTGTTCATAGACCTGCAGTTTTGCATTATAAGCCTTATAGTAAGATTAAGCAAATTAGTGTCCCAGAGTGCTATGGATTGAATTGTGTGTCATCAAAGTATGCATTATAAATATTAACCCTAATGACTGTGTTTATAATGCCATTTGGGAATGGTTTTGTCATTGTTATGCTGATAAAAGGTATTATAAATATAGAAAAAGTGTTAGTGCTGAGTATGCTTTGAATTCCATCTCCTATGAAATATAAAAGAGATTAAACAAGGAAGAGAAAGTAGCTTTGAGATATGAAAGAGATTAAACAAGGAAGGGAAAGAAGCAGAGGGAGTTGGGAGGAGGAGAGATGCCAAGCTACATGAAGATCCTTCAGTGGCAGTAAAAAGAGAAAAAGACCTTCCTTGCAAGTCAACAGAGAATGAAAACATTAATGTGGAGTTCTAGCCACCTGCAAATCACTGTCTTTTAGCTATGGGGTTGGAAAGAATACCGAATATCTTATGAATTGCCACAAGAAGAAAGGAACCTCTCTTTGAAAAGTGCAGCCAGCATGTTCCTTAGATACAAGGATTGTGAAAAGTCATCTCATGTCCTTTGGGTGTGTAGTCAGGATGGGGGCAGTCCTTGGGGAAAATACATCAAGCTGGGAAGGGTGGAGGGTCAGCAAAAGAGAAGACCCTCGACAAGGTGGATTGACACAGAGACTGTAAAATTGAGTTCAAATACATCAGAAATTATGATGGCCAGGATAAGGCAAAGATTCAGATCTCTTGTACACAGGGTCTCTTGGCCAGCTCCTAACAACAAAAGTCTCCTAAATTGAGAGAAAATAAATTTCTAGTTATTAAAGCCATTTCCGTGTGGTATTTCTACTGTGACTGCACTAGATAACTAAGACACCAGAATTCAGGCTGTGAATCTTTGGATTCACATCTCAACATGTAAGTAGAAGGACAAAAACTTGCAAACGCAGACTCAGAATTAAAACACATATACACTTTAATTTTAATGCCTGTGCTCTTGTCATTATGTTTAACTCAAACTTCCTTTGGGGCAAAGGAAAACTAGGGCCTAGAGCATGGGCTTAGTTAGTAACATCACTCCAAGTCTACATTCCTGCATCTCCCTTTCCACATTCCAGTCACTAGTATCTGCTTATAAGTGTTTCTCCTCTTTGTGTTTCCATATTTGAGGGTTCTTCCTCAGCTGCGATATCTGTTGGTCTACTCTAAGTGTGGAACCACACTGTGTTACAACAAAACGAGCTATGAAACAACAAAACCAGTAGGTAACTTTAAAAGTTGTGAACATGGCTTCAATGAAGACATAAGAGGAGAAGAGTCAGCAGGTTGGTAATGCTTGGAAGAGACTCCAATTTTTATTAGAAATGGACATATCACAGGCTGACATTTCCTGAATCTTTGTGAGCCTGAAGCTTCTAGGCTCTTCTCAAAGCAGACTTCTACTGAAAATAAAGTCACAGAAACACAATTCCTGTTGGCTGGTGAGGTGTTTCTAGGCTCAGCTATCTGTAAGTGGCTGGGTCAGGAGTTGCAGACTTTTCTTAAGATCATTTAGCCGGCACAGAATTATTTTTTAAATAAATACAATCTTAAAAAGACAAAGCATAGGTATTATTTCTAACATATAATTCAGTTGTTACACTGAAGCTTCTCATTTTTCCCCTCTTTTTTTCCACTTTACTTTATCCTTACTTTTTAAATTCCTCTGTATTGTTGTCATTCTTTTTTCTCCATTTTTAAATTAGCCCTGTTAGTACTAAGACCACCAACTACACATATGTAAGTTCAAGCTGAAATTGAGGAAAATTAAATCAAGCCCACAGGAACCAAAATTTGAACTTAAGTCTATCCCACTCAAATTTCAAAACCATCTCAGGAACAGGTTTGAGGCCTTGAGCACCAATGAGCAGAGACCAAATGAGCTCTGGGAGAATATCAAGAAAATTGTCCATGAAGAATGCAAAAGATCATTACAAAGGCTGAAAAA
>NW_006399787.1:265043-266502 GCF_000299155.1 Elephantulus edwardii | reverse complement strand
AAGAAGACCCTCAATGAGATGGATCGATTCTGTGACTAGAGTGATGGGAATGAGTGCATTTGAGATGGCTAGATTGGCACAGAATAGAACAGCATTTAGAGCTCTTGTACATGTCACAAATGACTTAATGGCACATAACAACAACAACAACAACAACAACAGTAGCATAATGTGGAATGTGTCAGACTGCCAACCCGAGGGTTAGTGATTTAAATTCATGAGTGGGTTCAAGAGAGAAAGATGGTTACATCACTCTCATAAAGATTCATATCCTTGGAAATCTGACAGATGATTACTATGAATCAGATTGAAACTACAACAGAGTATTTATTAGAAATACCACAGCTCCTGAAAGCTAAAGTTTTTGTTATTTGAATGTTGGCTGTATTATTAGGTAAAATTGTATCCATTTTCTTGAGATTCTTTAGAAATTAAAAATTACACTCATTTTAAGTCTATTTTATTAAGTTCTAAGTGAAGACATTAGAGGACACTGTGAGGATGGCACAAGGTAGGGTGAGGTTGCAATTTGGAGTCACTGAATCAACAGTACCTCACAAGAGCATTAAGAAAATTCCACACAGAAAAAATTATTCTCATTAACTACATTTCAGTATCTGTTTAGTAGACAAAGCCCTAGGAATGCTGTTGCTCTCGTGTCCCTTGGTCATTATCATTTCCTACTCTTTGAGGGAGGGTAAAGGTTGTTATGATATCAGGCATTCCTCTGGTACTCTCTGCTTTCTGTTAAAATACATCTAACTGACTGGAATGTCCCTAGTGTCATAGCCTTTTCTAAACCCACTTTGCACACTTGATAGTTCTCTACTTATATCTTGTTCCAGTCATTTATATTAATAATCTTCAGCAGAACCTTGCTTGTGTGTGATATTAGTGATATTGTGTGATAATTTTCACACTCCTGTTGGACCACCTTTTTTTAGGGGAAAGGGAGTAAATACAGATGTCTTCCAGTCAGTTGGTCAAGTTGTTTTAAGGCAATCATTATTATAAATTTGTTTGACAACATTAATTATAATTGATCAATGTCATTTATTACAAGGGCTCATCAAATCCTCACTGTACCTTCCCTGCCCATTCACCCTACTCATGCGTGTGCTAATCTCACTGCTGTCTGAATCCTTCATCAGTGTGTCTGTTTGTAAACAATTTGCTTAACTTTTAGCTGTTTTCCTAGTCAATAAATCATTTCACGATGTTAATTTCAGTACACACAAAATGACTGATCATCCATTCATTTCACACTGTCCTTCCTTCAGCTATTCCAATAAAGTGTTCACTGTGTACCTATTAATTTCATACTCTTCTCCTGCCATAAACAAACTAGATTGATTCTCTCCATATCAATGTTGTTGTTATGTTCTGTCAAGTTGCCTGCGACTCATAGCGACCCTATGTACAACAGCCCTAAACTCCACTCTGTCCTGTGCCAATCACA
>NW_006399787.1:262799-264438 GCF_000299155.1 Elephantulus edwardii | reverse complement strand
GGCGTACACCCTTCCCAATTTTGAACCACGCAATGTTTCTTTGCTCTGTTCTGATGACTGCCTCCTGGTCCAAGTATAAGTTTCGCATTAGAACAATCAAGTGTTCTGGGATTCCCATTCTTCTCAGAGTCAGCCATACTCTGAGAAGAATGGGAATCCCAGAACACTTGATCATTCTAATGCGAAACTCCATATCAATACCATTTTTTTAAACTAATAGTGGTCTTATACAATATTTGTCCTTCTGTGACTGATTTTTTTCACTCAGTATCCCCTTCCTAAACAATATGCCTAAGGGAACTCTATGAACTTTGATAATTGTCAGTAGCTGTAGGGGAGCTTCAGGCCTTTTATTCATAGGGTTGCTATGAGTCATGCTCAACTTGAAGACAATCAATAACAACAACAACAACAGGCTAAATGATATACGTGCATCGATGTTTCTTGCAGCATTATTTAAAATAGTTAAGATGGAAATAATCCAAAGTTCCTATAAACAAACAAATGATGAATTCATTCACACAATGAGGTATTATGCATTCTTATAAAACAATGAGCTCATGAAATACTATACAACAAAATATCAATGACTTTACTGAGATTGGAAGTGGATTGATTTTCAGAGCTTCATGAGTTCATCATGTTGAAAGGCTTGATTTCTACCTTTGAGACCAAAAGCTGAGGATGTCCCTGAAGATGCCAAGGCGTCTGACTTGAACAATAGGAGATAGTAAGTTAGGAATGTTTTAAGACAATGCATTTAAGGTAATATTTGGCCAACTGACTGGAAGAGATCCATACTTATTCCCATCCCAAAAAAAGGTGATCCAACAGAGTGTGGAAATCATTGACCAACCTCTCTAATATCACACAGTACCAAAATCCTGCTTAAGATTATCCAGAAAAGACTTGAGAAGCACATTGTGAACTACCAGAAATACAGGCTGGGTTTAGAAGAGGTTGTGGCACTAAAACACTATTGCCAATGTCAGATGGATTTTGACAGAAGGCAGAAAGTACCAGAAGAATATCTATGAGTGTTTTCTTGACTATGCAAAGGCATTTGATTATGTGAATCGCAATACATTGTGGCTAACCTTGAGGAAAATGGGAATATCAGAACACTTGGTTGAATTTATATGAAACCTATACTTGGGCCAAGAAGCAATCCTCAGAACAAAGAAAAGAAACACTACATGCTTCAAAATCAGGAAAGGAGTGCATCAGGGATGCATCCTGTCCCCATACCTTTTCAATCTACATGTAGAAAAGATAATTTCTGGAGGCAGGGCTTTATGGGGAGGAGCCTGGCATCAAGATTGGAGGAAGACTCATTAACAACCTATAATATGCAGATGACACTACCTTGCTTGCTGAAACAAGAAGATCTGAAGCACTTGCTGCAAAAGGTCAAGGACTGTAGTCTTCAATTTGGACTGAAACTCAACATCAAGAAGAGAAAGATTCTCACCACTGGGCCAATTGGCAGCCCCATAATAACAGGAGAAGGGATTGAGGTTGTTAGCAACTACAGCTTGCTTGGGCTCCACAATCAACACTCTTAATACCAGCAGGCAAGAACCCAAAAGATAAATTATATTGGGAAGATATGCTGTCAAGGACCTTTCTAGAGTGCTGA
>NW_006399787.1:254900-261729 GCF_000299155.1 Elephantulus edwardii | reverse complement strand
AGCCAACAACAAACAATAGAAACAAATTCAGTTTATTACATACTTTCTGTAAAATACTGAAAACAGAAAGATGAGTAGGAAGCTTCCCTTTATCTTGAGAAGCTTAGAAAACATGCAGATATAAAAGGACCAAGTATAATTAAAGAGTATTACATGTAATGAAAGAAGTTTACTTTTTAAAGCTATGGGAATGCAGATAGTCAATTCTGCCTTGACAGATCAAGAAAGACCTTTAAATGACCATAAATGTTGAATTTTATAATGAAAAAATAGTATGTGACAGGGACAAACAGGGCTATTAGGCGAAGAAAATGCCTCTCTTTAGCATATGAGTATTCACAGCCTTATAACACTGGGTGAAGGCCATCACAGGGAAACTTCAATTCTATCAGCAACTAAGTGATGCAAGTGTGAGTACACCACAGTAGTGGGAGAAATAGCTCCATCTTACAATATCTATTTTATCATGCTGTTGAGTCAAGTAAACTCCACATGTGCTAAGTAAACTTCACCGATCATTAGTGGGTGACTTAACTGAATTTCTCCGATGTCCTTAATAGCATCATTAGCTCAAGAAAGTAAATTTGAAGCCTTCAAAAGCGCTGTAGCAGTTAAGATTCAATCCTGAGAATACCTACCAATTCCAGTAACAATGGCTTAAATAAGGCAGACATTTCTTTCTTTGTTGCTTAAGGACTTAAAGCTGGCAGTTTGATCACAGTGATTTTGGGGGTCTCATGCAATCAGATCTCTGAGTTTTTGCGGCTATAAAGCTTTTCCAGGGTTTCATTGTCCCTTTGATTTCCAGGCTTATACCTGTATTCTATTCACTGGGAAGAAGTAAGATGCCTATGCTAGCCCTTCCTAATAATATTATGACACGGGAACTTTCTTATATTTCCTGTGTAGATGATGTTGGTCAGATTTTATTTATAGTGTTACATAGAAAATGGTATTCGTAATGGTAACAGTATATAGAATGATATCTTTGACATCCTCCCACAACTCATCTGGTCTTTGCTCGTTAGTGTTCAAGGCCTCAAACCTGTTCCTGAGATGATTCTGAAATTCAGGTGGTATGAAATCAAAGTCATATTTTGGCTCCTGTGGATTTGGTTTAAATTTCCTCAGCTTCAGCTTGAATTTGCATATGAATAATTGGTGGTCTGTTCCACAATCAGCCCCCGGCCTAGTGTAGACTGAATAATTTAGAAGAGCCTTGAACATACAATGGACCGCCAAGAAAACAGATTTGTCTTGGAGAAGGTGAAACCAAGTCTCTCCTTGGAGACTAGTACTTTGAAGTTATATATATATATATGGCTTGCCTTTATAGAACAAATAACTTTTTGTTTTTGTGTATATAAGTTCGGTTTTTAATATAGCTATACTTTCTCCTGATTCCTTGTTAAGAGACCTGTTACTACCTAAAACCAAACACTCCAAGGGAGAATGAAAATACTGAAAAGGGTAGCTCTATTCAGGCAGCCGTGGTAGCGTAGCGTAAAATGTGTCAGGGTGCTAACGTTGAGGTGGCAGTTCAAATCTCTCAGTTACTCGTTGGGAGAAAGATTTATAGCCTCAGAAACCCAAAAGAGAATAAATCTGAGTCAGAATCAATCAACAATGATAGTTTTTGAGTGTTTCATATACCACTAAAAATCATTGATGCTATTACTGTAAATCATGAAAATGTTCCTTGCATTATTATCAACTAAGTATTGTTTCTTTTGTTATTACCTACTCAGTTTTCATTCACGATGATTGCACACATGCACAGAGTAGCACTGTTCCATAAAACTTTCAAGGCAGTGACTTCTCAGAAGCTGGTCACCAGACTTGTCTCCAGAGGCACTTCAAAGTGAGTTTGAACCAACAAACTTTTGGTCAGTAATAAAGCATTTACATGTTTATTTTCAAGTTTAGGTTGAGAAAGGTTGACTTCTTTTTAGCTAAGTAATAATAATGTTACATTAGTGATTTTCAATAACCTTGAAAAATAATTTCCCTAAGGTTTTTTTTTTCCTGCACCTAGAGATTTCTTAACAATGGATCAGAAGAAGATATGGATGTAATAAGAACTATACTTTCCTGTATTATAGACAGCAGCATTCACTTTTATAAATAGAATGGAGAATAGTGTTTTCTAGGTTGTTGTTTTGTGCCATCGAGTTGCCTGTGACTCATTAAGACATTATGTACAACAGCCCTAAACCCTGCTCTATCCCTTGCCAATCTTATTATCTCTGGCACGCTCTTCCCCATTACCCCAGTGACTGAATCAATTTATCTCATTGAGGGTCTTCCTCTCCTGCACTGTCCCTCCACCATCCCAAACATGACTCTCCAAGGACTGATCCCACCTTGTAGCATGTCCAAAGTATGTCAGATGGACCTTCAGAGTCTTTACCTCTAAGGAGCAGCCTGGCTTCACCTTCTCCAGGACAAACTTGTTTGTTCCCCCAGCAGTCCATGGTATGTTCAATACTCTTCTCCAGCACCACAGCCCAAAGGCATCAACTCTTCTATCATCCCTAGTCATTGTCCAGCTCTCTGATGCATAGAACATAATTGTAAAGACTATGGCCTGGATCAGAGTAGGGGGAAAAAGATGAACCAAAGAGTAAGTGCATAGTGGCTACTAAAAGATTTCCTTTAATTGCTGAATGGGGGGGGGGGAGTTCTAAATGGAAGCTTTATTTATTTATTTATTTATTTTAGGATTCTCCTTAACTCTGACCTTTTTATAATTCTGGGAACATTTAGGTTTGGGTCTGGTATTCAAGGGAGAATAAATACAAATGGCCATGTTTTCCTTTTCCTTTCTCTACTGAATATAGATTATAGGTTTGGTTCAGGGACAGAAAAAAGCAGGTACCTAGTGTGAAATAGAGAGAAACAATGTTTTAAATCAGGGAACAGAGACCACTGGAGTGTGTTTACAAAACTTTTGCCCCATGAGGTCTCCTTTAGATGAATTGACATCCTCCTCTCAACATGGGAGAATGAGCACAGTATTTTCATTTTTATAATGTCTCCTCATGCTCTGCAGTTCTTCTTAGCAGCCCAGTGGGAGAAATGCAGGCTGGAGCCTTGGAATTTAACTGAAAGAAATGAATAATGCTCTTTCAGAGCTACAGCCTGTATTTTGTCATATGCCATCCTCTGCACAACCTCCTCTCAAGGGGACAGCCAGACAGTGCATCGTGTCATGGTGCACAAAGTTTGCAGTTAGAGAAGAACTCATGATGAGCCTTTGTGACAATCGGGTGAACCAAGAAGACTGTGGAGATTGATAGTCCTGGAAGACCAGAAGAGAAACAAAGTCAAATGGGCATTTAATTGATACTGGTCATTATAAGTCATTATTTGACGGAAAGCCCTGCTTTTGTTCTCCTGGTTGTCAAACCATGATGTGGCTAAGAGAAGCTGTGTGATTAAGAGAATAGGCTTTATATACCAATGGAACAGAATCAAGAACTGAGAAATTAACTCATCTACCCTTGAGTCAACCAGTATTTAACAAGGAAACTAAACCTATCAAATGGAGACATGACAATCTTTTAAAAAAATAGTGCTGGCAAAACTGGGCTTTTACCTGCAGAAAGCTGAAGCAGGATCTATATCTCATACCATACACAAAAATCAACTCAGGATCGATCAGACAGCACAAAAATCAACTTGTGATATATCAGACATCAAGGGGTAAAGCTGAAAACCATTAAGGTCAAAAGAGATTAAATGGGGCCACATTTAGAAGGTCTATTCTATGGTACAGAAAGGCTTGCAAATATAGTCAGAAGTCCACAAGTAGGAGAGGATAGCATTGATGAGTGAGTCTTCATAAAAATTAAGTCCCCATATGCACTGAAACCTTTCCAATAGGAAATGAAAGCATTCAGACTGAGAAGAAAAAAAATGGCATTTTATCTCAGACAAGGGTCTCATAGGGAAAGTTTACAGAATATTATAGGCCTCCACAAGTAAAGGACTGACATACAACCCTAAAATGGGCAAAAAATATGGAAAGACGTTTCACAAAGGAAGACATTTGGATTGCAAACAGATATATGAAGAAACATTCAAAATCATTTGCCATAAAATTGATACAAATCAAGACCACAATGAGAGATCACCTCACCCTAATTACAGTACAAAGTTTAACAGGACAGCAAGCAACAGATGTGGGGAAAGACGTGGAGAGATTTGACCTCTCATACACTGTTGATGGGATAGTAAAATAGTACAACCACTCTGGAAGGCAGCTCTCCTCAAAAAGATGAACACAAAGATTCCACTGATAGTAATGTTGTTGTTGTTGATTGCTTTTGCATTGAGCATGACCCAATCCGGAGGCATGTTATTTAGTAAGTGGATGCCACTCCTGCTTCTAAACTGTTACCCAAGAAAAACAGAACCGAGACACAGAGATTTGTACACTGATGTTCATAGCAGCATTACTCACAATAGCAAAAATATGTAAAGAGTCCAAATGTTCATAAAAAATCAACTGGTTTGTGAAATTGTGGCACATTGGCATGATGGAATACTATGCAGCATGCAGAAACAATGATTTTGTAAAATATTATTGAGGGAACAGCATAAATCCCATTTTTTAAAAAAAACCCATTAGTACCAGAAGCAGAAGTGGGCCATAAAAATTTTTAGCTTAAAGCAAACACAAATGTACCAGGTAAAGTCTTATCTGTCCTTGCAAAGTAAAGAATTAACTAGTGTCTACGTGACACAAAAAGAGTAAAGGCAGGCAAAGTAGCCAGCCCATCTAAAGCTGACCCACATGACTGATCCCCTGGCCCACCAACCATGCTCCCAATCTCCCCGACCCATTAGTCGCATCCAGGAAGGCCTTAAAAACAATTGCACAGGGGAACTACGGGCTTTTTCCCTCGACACCTTCCTACTGAGGGAGAAAGTCTCCACATGTAGAATTTTCTGGAGAATAACCGCTCTTATATTTACATACGTGTAGTTGGATTTCCTTTGAGGGGCATTTCGTGGGCAGAACACTATAAACACAGAAGAGGCTAGAGAACATTATGATGAATGAACTAATTTCAGTGCATAAAGACAAATATTGCATAAGACCATTATTGTAAAAATAGAAGGGTATCCAGTAAGATGTGTATAGATATCTAAAGAGGCAAGAGGAGAGGGCAGGAGAGTGGGTGGCAGGAGGGGGCAAAGGAATTAGGAAAGAGCCAGTGGGGATCTGAAGATGGAGTAATAGTGTCAATTCATGTTCAACTGTCAATGTGATTAATTTTTATAAGACACAATGTATGGGAATGATCATAAGAAGCACAATGTGAATGAATAAACAATTTTAAAAAATACTATATAAAATACAAGCACTTAGAGAGCATTATGCAAAATGAATTCACTCAGTATAAGGAGAAATACTGTATGAAGGTAATTATTGTAAAAATAGGATGCCTAGGAAGATGTGGATAAAAGTCCAAAAGGGCAAGTGGAAGGGGACAAAGGGACAGAGGATGGGGAGAGGGGAAATGACTAGGCTAACAGAGAGTTTGGAACCGTGTTAGGGCAGGGGACTAGGGAAGATCAAATAGGGACCTGAAAAGACTGTGTAATGGTAGGCATACATCAATGGTGATTACTTTTATAAAACACGATGCATGTGAATGATTGAATGAAATACAATGTGAATGAAGGAATGTGTGAAATGAATGTAGAATTTTATATGCAAACCAATGTTGTTATGTGCCACTAGTTAGTTGTCTGTGACTTGCAGTGACCCTACATTAGCTCTTAAAGTGGCCCTATCCTGGGCCAATCGAAAATAAAAAACAAAACAAAACAAAAACAAAAAAAAAAAAAGCCACCCATAAAATAAAATTAAACAATCCTCCCCTCTCAAAAAAAGAATGAGCTTTGAGAGAAATGAAATTAGACTTGAGTTGTGGATTTAAAACTTGAAGAAACTAAACAATGACAATGATAAAGAAACCAAAACAACAAAAAAATGAGGTTCCACAAGTAACATAAATCCATTCCTCAACTGCAAAGTCACATTATTAGAGGTCTCTTCCTAGGATTGTTTTAAGGATTACATTCTCTAAAGTATGTAATTTTTTTTGGCCATAATTGACTATTTTTAACAATACTTTTTATTGCATGGAAAGCTAATTATTACTTAATATCAGTATTCATGCATTTCCAGGCCCTTGACTGAATTGTTCATAATCAGCTAACAGATTGGATTGGTGAAACTTCTCCAAGTTATCTATGACATGAACTATCATTAATACTCCTGGTTCCTCACTTTTATGGGATAGAGATTAGATAAAAGAACACCAGAGGAAAGTGGAGATCCCTTTAGCAGTCTGAATTGAAGGGGAAAAAAAAAAACCCAACAAAACAAAAACCCAAAACAACCCAGAATGATATTCTGAATGATTATTGCATTTTGAGTTTGCATAGAAGTCATCAGTATATATTTGTCTGTGTAATTAAGCTTCATTCAGTGAATTAGACATGAACCTGTTTTAATCTTTTAAGAGGAAGAAAGTCATATCAATGAGGTTGTTCTGTTCATGAACTATCCAATAATTTTTTGACGGTCTGTCTTGCTGAAGCAGGAGTGGCATCCACTTTCGAAATAGCTTGCTTCCAGAAAGTTTATGAACATGGAAAAAAGATCAAAGTTATACAAGTGTTCAGGTCTTTTGTTCATAAGGTCCTTATGACTTGTCTACGACTCAACAGCACTTAACAACAACAACAACATCTTTTTTTTTATTCCATTCATTCATTGTTGCACCCTTCTCCCTGCACAAACCCCTCCCCC
>NW_006399787.1:218984-254248 GCF_000299155.1 Elephantulus edwardii | reverse complement strand
TTTGTTGCTTGCTGTTCTGTTAAATTTTGCTAGTCTTACTGGAGTGAAATGATATCTCATGGTTGTCTTGATTTGCATCTCTCTCAGGGCTAGATTTTGAACATTTCTTCATGTGCTTGTTGGCCATCTGAATGTCTTCCTTGGTTAAGAACAACAACATCTTGAAGCAAAATTTTTTTGATTCTCACCTAGTTGAATTTTGATTAAGCTACCCTGTAGTTTTATTTAAGCCTCTTGTTTAGAGTAAAAAAAGACCTCCTGGAGAACACTTGCATTTAAGACCAAGTCCTTGTCTCCATGTTGCAGACTGGGTGAAGTGGCTGGACTCTTTAAGATGGGCTCCCTTGTTTTGGTTGAAGGTCACTGTGGAATGTTCAGTTGTTTTTTATCTAAGCCTCTTCTTTAAAGTCAACAGTACCTCCAGGAGAGCCCTTACATTTAAAAGTTGGGGCCCCAGGGATTTTTAATCCCTTGTTACTATTTTGAAGGAATCCTCTAAATCCTGCAGCACTCTTCTGTCAATTTGTTGTGTTGCAGTAATATGGGTTTATTGTGAGCTGAACCTTGTGCCATTGGGGTCTCAAATGCCATAATGGCTGCCCATGGTTGACAATGTTTGGTGGAGCTCCAGTTTAAGACAGGTTTGGAAGCAAGAGTGGCATCCACTTCCTGAATAACATATCTCTGGAGACTCTGTGAACTTGGAGAAGTGATAGTTATAGAAAGGCCTCAGGTCTTTTGTTCATAGTGTCACTATGAGTTGAAAGCAATCAACAACAACAACAACCTTGCACTATGAGAAGAAAAAAAAGTAAGTTTGAACATTGACCACAGTAGCTTCCAAACGAAAGGAGAAACTTCGGGAATTCAAATGATAAGTAGACAGAGCTAAGAGACAAAGCTCAGAGGCATTCCTTCTTTCATCCTCTGGGAAGAGGTGTGAATTTTTCTTTCATCTTTGTATTTGTCATTGGATATATAATGCAGTTAGAAATCTTCTAGAAGAGAAACTGTCTTGAGAGAGACTTCCCCTCTATTTGTTTCAATGAAAGATTGTAAGATGTAAACAGAACCAATAGGGGGGAAATCAAGTCATCAGGTACAACTCCGATAGCCTGGAAATGAGACTGTTCGTACTAGACCAGGAGGTAAGCTTGATGCTGAGTCAGATTGGGTGGAGAGAAGAGTAGAGGGCGACCAGGCACTGCTTTTAGCTAGCAGCTGGACAGCAGGTCACTGAGAAGGAGCTAAATTATGCATCTTACCCAGTACATTTATTAAAAGAACATTTCTAAGGGAGCTCTTGTGGCCTAGTGGCAAGATACTGCAATCCCAGAGGTATGTACTTCAAATCCACTAGATGCTCTGCTGGAGAAGGAGGGGGCAATATCCTCCTGTACCAGTCAGATCTGATTTGATGGAACACGTAAAAAAAAAATTTCTAGACAAACAATAGTGTGACTATCAGTTAAGCACCATGCAGTGCTGAGCAGATTTATCGCATGATAATTCTCTAACAATGGCTTGGTGATGTCTGCTGAATTTCATATCTTTGTAGCATTTTGTATAAGTGGGGATTTTAAATAACTGAATTTGCCCTTCATTAATGGTTGTTCAATAAAGTCAGAAATGTATCACTATAGATTGAAGATTTGTCTCTTTTGCCAGTTTATGAAATATTCAGTACTCATCACCAGCATCACAATGTAAAGGTATTGATTCTTCTTCACTTTTCCACATCCATTATCCAACTTTTAGATGCAAATGAAGTACCTGAAAATATCATAGCTTGGATCAAGTGCACCTTATTCTTTAAACTGATGTCCTTGCTCTTCCACATTTTAAAAAGGCCCCTGGCAACAGATTATCACAACACAACATGTCTTTTAGTTTTTGACTCGTGCTACAATTGAGGTCGTTTGCAGATCCAAGTAAAATAAAATCATTGGCAATTTCAATCTTTTCTCCATCGAAAGAATACACAAATCTGGCTTTTAGGAAGTGAAACCAGAGTGCTTCATAGGGGCAAGAATGGAGAAACTTCATCTCACACACTTTGGACATGTTATCAGAAGAAACTTTGACTTGGAAAAAGACACCAAGCTGCATAAAGGTAGAAGGCCAGCAAAGGAGAGGAAGATTCTCAATAACATAGATTGACACAGTGATTGTAACAATGGCCTGGTGAACAGTGAAATCATGTGGATGGTGCTGATAGGGCACGGTTGATAGGGTAAATATGAGTTGTAGTTGACTTGGTTATTGAAGAGTAATAATGTCAGTGTGAGGACTAAGGTGCATCTGATTCAGGCCCTGATGTTTCTGATCACTTGCTATGCATCTGCAAGCTAGACAATTAATCAGGATGACAGAAGAATTGATGCATTTAGCTGTGGTGCTGGAGAAGAGCACTGACTATCCCATGGATATCCAAGAGAATGAACAGATATGTCTTGGAGAGGGTTCAGCCAGAGTGCTCTTTGGAGGCAAGGATGATGAGGCTTCCCCTCGGGTACTTAGGGCATATTTGAGGAAAGGCAATTCCTCGAAGAGAGACTGGATGCTTGGAAGGGTGAAGGGTCAGCAAAGGTAAAAAAGACCTTTAACCAGGTGGTTTGACAAAGTGGCTGCTGCAGTGGGCTCTGGTGTGTCAGGAAATTTCAGGATGGCACAGGTTAGAACAGGATTCAGATCTTTTGTTCACAGCGTTGCTATGAATCATAACCAACGAGTGAAGATGAAACCAAAATAAAAAGAAAATATTTTAAATGGTATTCTACTTAAGTCTAGGGTAATTTTTGCTAACAAATCAGTTAACTACCTAGCTCTATTTTTCATTAATTGATTTAACAAAGCTCTGAACAGGTATTGTGTCACTGAGTCTGAACTCTAGGTGCTAAGAGTATAAAGATTAAAAAACCCAACATTTAGGACATCATGAAGTTGCGTTTTAGGAGAAGAAAAAACAAAGAAAAGGAGGACAGAACTGAATCAACTAGAATGAGGCAAAATGGAGAGTTAGCGGTTATTCTAACTAAAAAGCATAGTTATTCTACATGGGAAAAGGAGTAAAGTTTTCATAGACGAAATAATACTGAGGCAAACCTTACCTAGCATAAATAGGGAGAAAATGAGGATATCCTAGATGGAACAGTGAGAAAAAGACTTAGACCAGACATGACCCAGTCTAATAGTCTGGGCAACCAGAAACAGATTGGAATGACTTCAGAGCACAAAGAGAAGACTAGAGGAATTGGTGTGCTAGAGATATAACTAAAAAAAGAGGGGTAGAAAGATTGGATTAGAATCACAATAAAAAATCTGACATTATTAAGGGCTATGAAAAACTACAGAAAAAAAATTTTAAGCTGTGTAATAGCATAACCAGTGATGCATTAGAAATCATAATTTTGGAAGCAATGTGAAAGATTAGTTGAAATGTGACATTGAAAATCGAGATAAAAAGTAGGATATTATTCCACATCCCAAAGAAGAGATGATAGATAGAAATTAATTTAAGATGGCAGCATTGTGGCTAGAGAGAAAAATATTTGAGATAATAATAAATGGAAAAGCAATAGAATCTTCAGTATTAGATGCTTTCTGAAAGTGCTATGGAAGGCAAAGAGATGAATCTAGAGTAGGTTTGAAAGATGTAACTTGCATTGCTGGATTATAAAACCTTAATAAAGGGATTGTAAAAGTCACTTGATATTCCATGCTGGTGAACCAGAAGGTATTGATTAAATATACATGCAGAATCATGCCCTGGAAGGGAATGTAATAAGTATTAACGGTAGTGATCAATAAACAATGCAATTATAGTTGGGGTATTTTTTCTTTTAGATTGCAGAGTATTTTCCAACTTTAAAAACAATAGTAAATACATAAATTACTTTGAGAATCCAAGGAAAGAGATACAACAAATATTCCTGTAGCAAATGGCCTAGAAAGAAGGTACCTATAAAAAGAAATTTTTTTCCCTCTGAGGTTGACTATGATAGCACAACATTTTATCAACAGAAAAAATAGAATTCTATGAGTAAATTGAAGCACACAATTCCATTTATGCAACGATATGATTTTGTTTTTCTATTTTTTTTCTGTGTATGGTGTACTTATAGGGTCGCTATGAGTCGCAGGCGACTCGACGGCACATAACAACAACAACAACAACAACAACAACAATGGAACTCTGGTGGCACCATGGTTAAAGTGCTTAGCTGATAATCAAAATAGCTGTAGTTGGAACTCACCAGCTGCTTTGTGAGAGAAAGATGTCCGTCTGCTTCTACACTGCTCACAACATTGGAAGCCCCATTGTTCAGTTTTACTCTGTCCTATGAATTAGGATAGATTTGACATCAATATGTTTGGTTGGTTTCGTTTATAAACTTGGAAAGCAAATAGTATGGTATTAAAGGTATTTAACACAATAACTTTTGTGTGCAACCAGCAACCCTGTAGGACACTGTAGAATTACCCCATAGGGATTCCCAGGATGATTCTCGTGTTGTAGTTCATAGGGAGTCACATGGCTAACCCAAAAGAAGGCAGTTCAAATCCTCCCAGTGTCTCCCTGGGATGAAGATGGGCAAAGTCATCCCGTGCGATTTCCAACCTCCAAAACCCACCGAAGAGTCAGCTATGAGTCAGTTTTGACTCAACTGCAATGAGGATTAAGCCCTTGAATCTTTAAGGGAGAGGGCTACCAAGCATTTCCTCCTGAGGACCTGCTGATAGTTTAAACCACTAACTTTTTAGATAAGAGCTGAGTCCCTTATTGCAGAGCCCCAAGGCTAGACTGGAGTTGACAAAGGATTGTGCTCTTTCTTGACTCAGTGAAACCCATTGGATCCATGCTTGGAACCAGTGATACTCCTTTGGAACTTTCTAATTCACCATTTGCCTATTTTATCAATCTTACCAAATAGAAAATACAGTGAAACGAGTCTACATTCACTTTCAGAATAGTATACCTGTGCCTTCTCCATATTAATCTTGTATATGTGTATATTGTGATGGGAAAGTCTGCTATTAGGAACCTCTCTAAAGTACTCAAGAGCAATGGTATCTGACACAGACCATGGTCTTTGCAATCACTTGTTATGCATCAGAGAGTTGGACAATGACTAGGGTATATAGAAAGACAATTGATGCCTTTGAGCTGTGGCGCTGGAGAAAAGTATTGAATGTACCCTGGACTGCCAAGAAAACAAGCAGATTCATGCTGGAGAGGGTTAAACCGGGTGGCTCTTGGAGGCAAGGATTCTGGGGCTTCGTCTGACATACTTTGGACATGTTGTGAGGAGAGACAGGTCGTTGGAGAGGGATATCATGCTGGGTAGGGTGGAGGGACAGCACAGGAGGGGAAGACCCTCTATGAGGTGGATTGATTCAGTGACTGGGGTAACCAGGATGGGTGTGCCAGAGGCAATGTGATTGGCACAGGATAGAGCAGAGTTTAGGGCTGTTGTACATAGGGTCGCTATGAGTCGCAAATGACTCGACAGCACATAACAACAACAACAACAACATGTGCATAAATACAATTCTGGATGACTTTTGCTGGCTCCAACCCTTTAGAGTGACAGTTGTTTATTAAAGTAGTATTTTGTCATTAGATGTCCCAAACTCTTTACTATCAAGGGGTTTCCCCGTTGTCCTTTAAATGTGAGTTTAATTTTATCATCAGTCGTCCAAAAGTTAATAAAATCCCTTAGCTCTAGAGGCTAAAGAGCACTTGCTGCCGTCTGAAGACATCCTTAAGAAGGAAAAAAACCACCATCTGACCTTAATATACTCTTTTTCAAAGAGGCTATTGACTTTTTGTTCTATCCCTTATTTGAGAACCCATCTGCTCACCTGAGAGTCTTGTTTTTTGCTTAAAAATTTCCCTTATGTTTTCTTTTCATCCTATGTCCTGAGTGATGGCTTTATCCAGGGGTAAGTCATTCTAAAGCGATGATTCAAACATTAGTCACCGAGAGATGAAGTACACCTGTGTGCTTGTTTCCATCACACTTGTGTTCCTTCTCTGGCACGTCTAACTTTACAATTTTAAATCCAATTTCCTTTACAGAGGAGAGGCACCCCCTTCCTGCCCTCTGACTCCTCCTAGAAAATGTTCAGGAGACACAATGATAAACTTGAACTCTCACTCGTGTACTAAAGTTTAAGAAATCAATTGCCAAGCATAAAGAACCTTTCTATTTTTCCCCAGCCTCGATTACTCTTTTGTGTATCTTGGCTGAAAGCCTATTTCATTGTTGGGCTTTTGGTTCTCCTGAGACTTACAGGATATAGAATAAGATCATACTCTAGTGTCAAGTAAGCAGATAAAACTACCCACTTACACGTTTGCTAGGAAAAATTAGAAGAGAAGATGCACTTTGAAAACACATTTTACCCATAGGAATCATTATAATAAGCCATAATCAGCAATTAATGACTGCTGGATGGGTCATGCATCTCTGCAGAAGACATTTCCATGTGGTCAGATGGTAGTTAAGAGGCCAATTGAACTTTTGAAGCAGTGATTAGCATGCATATATGTTCTATATTCCAAGCTATTATTTTACTATCTCCTTCTATATTTAAAGCATGAAAGTAGTAAAGTTTTTTTCTTTTCCCAAGGTTTAGATTTAAACCAAAGTTTTCTTTTGAATTGGATGAGTTAAATTGAGTGTAGGAGAGAATGAATCAAATGGTAGTTCCTTAAATCTCAAGTGATATCCTCAAATAGTACATTCTCGTATCTTAAAGATTCAAGAGGCTCTTCCTCATTTGTGGTTGTGTTGAACTTTTAACTGAATTGATTGCTCAACTTCTTCAAAGAACAAATCAGGAAGATACATGATTCAGCATAAAGAAGAGTGGGGTTACATAGTGAAAATGGGATAGTTTGGACTCACATGACTTGGGTTTAAATCTCCTATGTCCTTAGTGGTTGTGTGTACCTAGCCAAGTTATTTAGCCTGAATGACACTGCAAAACAGATATAAAACAGAGATAACATTTTCAAAAGCTTTAAGTAAAATGTTTTACGATTTAGGTCCAATGAAATATATAATTTCATAATTTAAGACTTAAGATAAGACATGATTAAGTATCAGTTAGGACAAGTCTTGACTGTGGTTGTGACTCCAAAAAGTAACAGATTTGTTCTTTATTGCACCAAACTCAAGAAACTTCAATTTGCCTAGCTGGTAAGTCCTTACTGTTTTTTTTAAACAAAATCTTGAATTACTAAAATTCTTTAAAACCTTCCTCAGGAACATCCAAGCCCTGCTAAGCATTAATATGGATTGTGAACTATAATTGTCTTTGTTACGAGTGGAACAAGACACAGACTGAACTCACCTAGCAGATGAAAACCATTACCCATTCAAAGGAGTCTCAATGTTCACATAAATGTCACCTAAATGTTCTTTTTTTTTTTTTTTTTAAACTCTTCCAGACAGCAGTCACTTCAGTTAAAATGTGAGAAAGAGCAAAGTAGTGAGTGTTGATCTCTCGTTTAGATGTGCTGGGCCCTGCTGAGGAAGGCTGAACAAACACACCCTTTCTGGTGACATTCCACTTCGTCATGGGAGGGACAAGGCGGAAGATAGTTGGCTCTTTAAATTGGAGAAAACACACACACACACACACACACACACACACACACACACAAATTGGAGAAAACATCCAGTTAAATATGAAGTATATGGATTGTATCATATGACAATAATTATAACCATATCAAAGACATACTAGGAATTGCTGAATTTGCAAAACACAGTTTTAAAAAAGCTTCTCCTGGAGGACACTGAATATCCTCTGGCTTGGCCATCATTTTTATAGCATTTACTCTATTCTCGTTGATTTACTAGAACAATCCCTTAGTCCTCATATTTTTTGGTTCCCTCAAACTGTACATCTCACACACTCTGACTTGCACCACAACAGGCCACTGCAAGCTTTCACCTTACAGCCACACCATTTTTAGGGATAACTCCCCAGAGTGCCATAAAAGAATAGTTATATATGACATGTGATTTCTATTAAGTATTTTAAAGAGACTTTATATCAGTATATGCGTAGTCTTTTCCCTAATCATTTCAATGGATGGTTGAAAAATGCCTAAGATAAGTAAAGCCTTGTTTTTCCTGTTTCATATAATAAGACAGGATAATTACAGGACTCTAGGAACAATTATAGAAAGATGCTTCAGAATTTTGTTTCTGCTAACACAAGATGCGCCTCTCCCAGGCCAGTCTGTTTAGAACGTCTATGGTTTTGACCTAAATTAGACCCACTGCACTGTTTGTACAGCTTACTAAAGAGTGGTTTATTTGGCCTTCACCAATTTATTTTCTCCTTTTCTTTTCCCCCTTCTTCTCTCAATGAAATATAAACATTGATTTTTTTTTCTTTTCTTTAGTATTTTGAGGAAACTCTACTAAAGGGACCACAAACATTAGTGTCTAATGTACAGGGACAGTAAAGAAGCAACAGGTGAGAGATAGGAAGTGAAAAGGAGGAAGGGAGGGTAACTAAAGGGAAGGGGAATTGAAAGAAAAGGACTGCTCAGAGGACATCGGGAGAGAGAGAAAAGAAGCTTGAGAAGAACTCTGCGAAGACATCCAACAGGAGTAGATGTAGGATAGAGGACAAGGAGCTTGGGGAATTTATACTGCAATGTTCTTCCCCCCCCCCCTTCTTTTTAAGCTCCTGCAGGTGCTGACCATTAACAGAATCCCTAGAAGCCAGACAACAAGGGACACTGATGATGTGATCTGCCTAGGCCAGCCTCCCAAGGCCAAGTAGGGTGGAAAAGTAAAGGGATAAATGTTCACAAATTGAAAGAGTATATTGATTTCTTCAACTACTACTGACAAGTCTGGTAGCGCTGGCAGTGACTTGATTACTGGACTGAGGTAGTCTCTGATTATGAACTCAATACACATCCTTCAAATGTCAATAGTTTAGTTGGGTAGATATTCACCGGGGGGGGGGGAGGGGGAAGAAGGAGTGCAATTAAAATTCTTTCATTATTTCCCAATGAATAGTTTATGGTGAAGTGCTGGTTTGTCCTTGGCTGTCTTCCCGTCCCCATGTTCACTCTCAGCTCAGCTCTCCCTCTTGTGTGTCCTGGGAAGGTGACCTCTACTTATGCATCCCAGTCATTCTGGATCTTTCAGCTCCTTGTTGGATTCCAGTAATAGGAATTTCTGGCTAGTCTTAAAAGTTTTCTTTTTCTTTTCCTATAACCAATACACCACACAAAATGTTAGGATCTTGTATCTAAATCTTTGTTTCTCTCATAACAGAAGAATACAGTGGATAAGTATTGGATGATTTTTAATAAATATATATTAATTTGCAACACAAGGCATACTTCAAGGTCAATTATGATTGGTACTTCAGGTATTGCATGTAGTCAAGCAAGTATTAAACGATACCCAAATCAGCCCCTAGGACTACAGATGCCAGCAAGGGAAATGAAGTCAAAAAACTTGCCATGGTAGCATTCAGATAATGACATGGTGTTGGTGACAGTTCAGAGTTTGGAAGCCTGTGCTTGTAAAGCCCTGGCTTGGAAACCAGTTTTGCCTATAACACAGGCAAACATACATGACTTTCCAAATATCAGTATTCCTACCTATAACAATGAAAGTTAGTATGTCATAGGTCTTTGTGAGGATTAAATAAGTCAGTCAGTACAGCACCTGGGACAAAACAAGAGTTCAATATATATACATATAAAACAAACTGCATGGGCAATCAAAAGGAGCATAAACAGTCATTACAAATGCTGACTTAGTGAAGTCAGTTTATGAGTGGCAAAGTTGTAAGAATACAGTAAACAATTTGAAAGAGAATGTACACTCAGAGGAGCAGCAAGAAGAACATCTAAGTCCCAACTGTAAACCTCATCCTCAGAACAGAAAGGTGATGTTGAGTTCAGCATGATGCTTGTCACTGGGGTTCCCCTCCCAGTCCAACTTTCATGGCCTCATCTGAATGTTAAGCTTTTGTGTGTTTACCTCCTGGACAGGATACAGAATACGATATTCTCATAGAAGGAAATCCAGAGGAGGGAGAGAGACAGTCTTCCTTTCTCTGCCATAATGCTCTCTCCAGTTGAGTAACGTTAAAACAACATTTTAGTCAGAGTATCTATCTATTTAAGTCAAGTCATTTGCCATCAAAGAAGAATTATCTTCTTGCTGACTGTGCAGTGTGTTTTCTGAGGCCGTAAATCACCCAGAAATTGCCCATTTTGGATTGATGGGTGGATTCAGACCACCAGAGAGGCACCATCTTTGTGGTAGTGAGGCATCTTCCTAAAAACAATGCCACCAGATCTAGTAATATCTAGTGAAGATATCAGAGTGCTTGGGAGAAAAACAATGGTCATATTCTCAGGACCAAAAATGGTCATAATCTAAGACTAAATAATGCTTTGCTGAAGAAGAGAAATAGGAGAAGAAGAAATAAAATCTACCACCATGTAGTGCATGCAGCAAATTTATCTATAAATGGAGGACAGTGCCTAAACATGCATAGATGTGACTAGAGGAAGGGAGTCAGGGCTTCTCAGAGTCCCCGGCTGTCTAAACAAAACCATTTCCAAATGTCAAAATATTGTCAGATGTTTTGAAATACAAATTAAAATTTTAGCATACTACTAATAATATACTTGGTACCAGCAGGCAAGAAATCAGGAGAATTATTGCCCTGGGAAAGCCTGCAGTCAGAGACCTCTTTAAGTTGTGGAAGACCAATAATGTTAGTTTGAGGACTAAGGTCCACTTTATTCAGACTATGGTCTTTTCAGTCATATGCTATGTTGCTGAGAATTGGACAGGGAATAAGTATGATGGAAGAATTGACACCTTTGAGCTGTGGAATGGAATAGAGTATTGAATATCCAATGGACAACTTATGAATAAAAAGATAGGTCTTGGAGAAGGTGCAGCTTGAGTTCTCCTTGGAGACAAAGATGCCTAAACTTCACCTCATATACTCACAAACTGTTATCTGAAGCTATTCATTGGAGAGGGACATCATGCTTGGGAAGGCAGAGGGACAGTGAAAGAAAGACTTTCAGACAGGTGAATTAACCCAGTGACTGCAGCAAGGGGCTTAAGTGGATTAGAGATGGTGAGGTGGGCACAAGATAGAATAGGGGTCAAATTTGTTGCTCATAGCGTCACTATGAGTAGTATATGACTGGACAGAACCTAACAATAACAACAATACAAAACCACGCCTGGAGTCCTCAAGTTTCAAGATTTATAAAAATCATTTCTCATTCCCCAAAATAATAGGGTTCTATATTGGAAGAGTTTCCATGTTTGGTGCTTAAAAGAGTTTTCTTTCCACTGGTGACTTTGTGCTAATGTCAGTGTCAGATTACTGTATAAACACACACACACACACATAATATTATAGTCTAATTACTTTAACGCTTGAAGATACGGTCAAGAGTCCATCAGGAAGCTTTTATGTATGTCAAGTACATGTTGAGTAGTCTCCCACTGTCTACTCTCTCCGTCAGACACATCAAGATTAGGTGGCATTAACTTAGTGCAGCAATAGATAGAGACAAGTATTGCCACAAATTAGGCTGGATACTCAAGACCCTGTTGTTACTCTGCAGGGAGTTCTGGTGGCCTAGTGGTGAGTACCTGTGCTGCAAACCTGAAGGCACACAGTTTGAATCCACTAGCTGCTCCTCGGAGAAGGTTGGGCAATCTTTTCCTTTGTGATCAAACTACCTCTGAAAACCCACTGGCAGGTCAGCTGTGGGTCAGTTCTGACTTGATGGTACAAAACAACGATGGTATCAACAGGTTACTCTGTGGAAAGCTAGGTGTGCTGAAGTCTGCAACTCAATGAGTATTTATTATATGCATTCTGTTGACTCGTATTTTCGTCTCTACTCACTTTTGGTCTCTTTCCCATCACTATTCTAATACTCTTTTAGTTAATGTAATATATGAGCTACTGTTGTGTGAACAGAACAAGGGAACACTGCATGGTTTAAAAGTGAGAAGGGAGTGTGTCAGTTGTGTATTCTCTTTCCATACCTGTTCAATCTGTATGCTGAGCAAATTATTCGAGGAGCTGGACTCTATGAAGAGGAGTGTGGCATCAGGATTGGAAGAAAACTCATCAATAACCAGCATTATGTAGATGACACACATGCTTGCTAAAAGTGAGAAGGACTTGAAACACTTATTGCAGAAGATCAAGGAATGCAGCCTTCAGTATGTATTGCATCTCAATGTCAAGAAAACAGAGACTCTTTCCATGGGATTGGTAGGCAGTGTCATGATGGAGAGGACATTGAAACTATTAACAGTTTCATCTTGCCTGGATCCACAATTAATTGGATCCACCAGCAGTCAGGAAATAAGGAGACACATTGCCCTGGGAAAATCTGCATATAGGGACCTTTCCAAATTATTGAGAAATAATGATGTCACTTTGAGGACTCAAGTGTGACTGATTCAGGCCATAATCTTTCTGATTACTTGCTATGCATCTGAGAGCTGTACAATAAATAAGAATGAAAGAAAAAGAATTGATGTCTTTGATCTGTGGTGTTGGAGAAGAACACTGAACATCCCATGGATGGCCAAGAGAACCAACAGATATGTCTTGCAGAGGGGTGTAACCAGAGTGCTCTTCGGAGGTAACAATCTTGAGGCTTCACCTCACATACTTTGGGCATGTTGCTAGGAGGGGCTATTCTGCTATTCCTTGGAGAGGGACATGATGCTAGGAAGGGTGGAGGGTCAGCAAAGGAGTGGAAGACTCTCAACCAAATAGATTGACAAGTTGACTGAGGATGGCGCAGGGCAGAACAGGGTTCAGTTCTTTGGTCATAGGATCACTATGAGTCATACTCTACTCGATGGTACCTAACAAAAACAACTAATTGGCAAACCAATGGCATATACTACTTCATTATTTTAGGCTCAGTTTTGAGTCTATCTTTTCAACAGCTTCCTGGTTGTTCTTCTATATTTAAAATAACTGATCACTGTCTCTGATTCTTCCTCCTTCCTCTGCCTTCTCATTACAGGTCTGCATTCCTTAGAAGTTTTGTTGGGTCCTGCACTGTCCCAAGTCTTTGTTATTTTCCCAAGGAACATAACTTACCCTAATAGTTACAATTTTTCACACATAGCTTGAAAATGCATGTTACTTCTCAAAACTCAAGTTTTCTCCTGAGTTTCAGACTCACAAATCCAATTATCCTTACTTAATAGGTGATTTTACTGGGATATCATGTTGCTGTTAGATGTTGTCCCGTTGAGTAAGACTCATAGCGATCCTATGAACAAAAGATCTGAACCCTGTTCTATCCTGTGCCATCCTCACACTTCCTGACACACAAGAGTCCATTGCAGCAGTCATCACGTCAATCCACCTGCTTGAGGGTCTTTCTCTCATTCACCAGCCCTCTACCCTTCCAACAGCATGAATTTCTGGGATATTATATACTCAACACTATTGGCATGAAATAAAAACCAAAAAACCTGATAACTGTCTTTTTATTCTCTTTTAAAATATTCTTTTTTTTCTTTTTCTGAGTTAATAACATGTAACCTAAACATGGGAACATTTGTGTGTGTGTGTGTTTCTGCTCTTACATTCCCGGAAGTTACAATCATGCTGATTTTATTTTATAATATCTTTTTAAATATGACATTCTAATTACTATTTTTTTAATTGTGAAAATTTTCAGATTTTTATTTGGCTTGGTTAACACTCAAATTATTGACACTAGAGTTCTCTTATAGATATAATGATGTAACTTTCCATATTCAAATCTCCTTGTTTACTATATTCCAACCCCTCACCATTTTTATAAGGTATTATAAACAATATATAATCATATGGAGATTATATATATATATCTCGTATTATCTATATGGATTGCATCTCAATATCAAGAAAACAAAAATTTTAAGAACTGGACCAGTTGGTGAGATCATAACATATGAAGGAAAGATTAAAATTGTCGGTGACTTCATCTTACTTAGATACATAATCAATACAGTTGGTACCAGCAGTCAGAAAACCAGGAGATGTATTTCACTGGGAAAGTCTGCAGTCAGGGACTTCAAATTACTGAGGAGCACCAATGTTAGTTTGAAGACTAAGATGTGCCTGATTCAGGCCACGGTCTTTTCAATCACTTACTATGCTGCTGAGAGTTGGACAAAGAATAAAGATGACAGAAGAAAAATTGATGCCTTTGAACTGTGGTGTTGAAGAAGAGTGCTGACTAACTCATGGACCGCCAAAAGAGACAACAGATATAGCTTAGAGAAAAGTCTAGCTACAGTGATCCTTAAGGTAAGGACAATGATGCTGTCTCCCATACTTTGGATATGTTGCTACGAAAGGCTATTCCTTGAAGAAGGTCATGCTTGGAAAGGTGCAGGGATGGTGAAGGAGAGGATGATCCCCAACCAGATAGGATGAAATACTGACTACAGTACTGGGCTTGAGTGTGTCAGAGATTGTGAGTTTGACACAGGATAGGGCAGGGTTCAGGTCTGTTGTCCATCGGGTCTCTATGAGTTGTACTTGACCTAACAGCTACACCAAGAAAAATTGAAAACCATAACCCTTAGAGGAGGTTATAAAGACCTTTGATATACTATTCGGTCCAAGTATTGTACTCTTGAATAGAAATTTTTTAGATATTCCCAAGAAGAGTTATTTCTTCTTTTTATCTTTCCCAGAATTTTTTCAACATCACTTAAAACTTGGTGAAAATAGAGTTTGTTGGTTTATATTTCTGATTCTTTTTCTGAGCAGAGCCCATTGCCTGATATAGTGAAGAGAGTCAAATGCACTTGAATGAATGGACAGATGACAGAAGAAAACCACACATAGGTTTGTGGAAATAATTAGCTATTTCTATACACATTTAAAGATGTCCTGGTGGTGTAGTAGTTAGTGCTTTTGAATGATAACCAAGAAGCTGAGATTCAAACAAAATAGTCACACCACAAAAGGTGACAATCTGGTTCAATAAGGATTTATAGCCTTTGAAACCTTGTAGGTAGGCCAACAATATACTCTACTAGATGAGGGTAGAAACCAATCTGACATCAGAGTATATGTTTGTGTCAATTTCATGGGCTGATGGGCATGATATGTGACACTCCCTAAATTTAGTTTATTCTGACAGAAAATGTGAAAAATGAGACTGTATGAGGAAATAGCATTCTCCTTGGCAGGAGAAAGAGTTAAGAAGAACAATAGCATTTAACAGGCTTAAACAATACTAGTTAACAGCTAAGGTTTGTTGTGTTTGTGGGCTGCAGTCCAGTTCATCACGATTCCTACCAGCTCTATGAACAAGTTGAGGAGAACCCGACCTCTCCTGCGCCATCCTCACAGTCTCTGCCATACTGGAGTCCAATGTTATCATCCCCGTGTTGTCTCATCTAGTTGAGGTCATCCTCACTTGTGCTGACCTGCTCCCTTCCCAGCATGATGTTTTTTCAAGTCCCCTCCTGACAACATGCCTCAGGTTCATGAGGTGAAGTTCGACAATGCTTGCCTCAAAGGATGACCCTGGTTACACTTTCTCCAAGACAGACTTGTTTGTCCTTTGGGCAGTTCATGGGATATTTGTGTTTTATTGACTATACAAAGATATTAGATTGTGTGACTCATAAGAAATTGTGAATAATATTGTCAAGGATGAGAATCCTAGAACATTTAATTGTTTCAGGAGAAACCTAGACCAAGAAGCAGTTATCCAAACGGCGCAAGAGAATACTGCATGGTGGAAAATTAAGAAAGGTATGCCTGAGTGTTATATAGTCTCCCCACAGATAATCAATCTGTATGATGAGGTAATAATTCTGAAACTGGATTTTATGAAGAAGATCATTCAAAATGGATTATATTTCAACATCAAGAAAAAATATCCTCATCATGGGACATATTGTTCTGTACTGACAAGTCAACACCCACCCACAGCTGAGCCTCCAGTGCACTTTCAAAGGCAGTAAATTGCACAGGAAGAGATTGCCCATCTTTTCTCCATAGAGTGACTTGTGGATTTGAACCACATTCTTTTTGTATTGGCAGCATAATTTCTTACTTCTAAGCCAATTTCTATGAGCAGAAGAAGTGTGCCTAATCCAAGAATAATTTAGTTAATTCCTTCAGAACTAGGGATCATTACCCACATCTCCTTGGACCAGTGGGTTTCCACCTGCAAGGACATTTCCGGTCGAGTATAAAAAAAAGTATAAAATAAACTCCCCTAAAACTTACTAATTTATTAATCACTTCACAATGCCTCCTATCCATGATATAAAGCAACAACAACAAATGAAAACAGTTGACCTAAACTATAAATTGCCATTGCTGTTAGTTTCTCATTTGTCCTCCAAATACAATATGCTATTAAATAGAAAAGGCATTCCTGCGTACATATAGGCATTCCAGCCTAACGAGTTTTTGGTGGAAGAATGACAAATGATTGTAAACAAAGGTAGCTTTGTCCATGATAACCTTGACCCATAAAGGCTGAGATATGTGTAGTTCATTGAAATAAAATTCATTTGGCTGTCATGTTAGTTATGCTTGGGAGTTTTATATCCAGCAGAGATTTTCAGGGACATGCTGTTCCTGGAAGAGTGAACATGTTAATGCAGACAGATATTATAACTGTAGGACAAACTTAATCCAGCAAATTCATTGCAATAGAAAGGGTAGAGAGGAGAAAAAATGGGGAAATGGAAAGAGAAAGACAAGTTTTCATATTGACTATTATTTGGGGATAGTATTAAGATAACAGTCCTTGTGAAAGTGGACGTTTTGTCAAATACCCACTCTCTCTTCGAGAAAAGAATTTACATCTATATCCAAAAACTGTGAGAAATGAGGGATTTTATCCTGCTTACAAAATAACATTTTCGCCTGTCACAAGTTTATGGATCCTGGCAGATAATAGAAGATTCCTAGGTCAGAGAAGGAAATAGAGAATTTTATTACTCTTAAAACAGCAGACAACATAAGCTTCATGTTTGCACCAATTTTCTTCCCACACAACAACCAGACCTCAAAGGCAAATACAGAGGTGGGCCTGTGTTAGTGCTTTACACACATTGGGTTCTTATCCTTTCTGAGGAGTTCAAAACTCAGAGAACCCTTGATCTTACAAGGGACTTGCAGAAAACCTGCCCAATCTTTATTCTACCATTTCTATTATCCTTGAAAGTAAGCATCGCTGTACCCTGTTGTTGTTGTTGTTGTTAAGTGCTGTCAAGTTGCAGGCGACTCATAGCGACCCTATGAAGGAGAGTCCTTGACGCTTGGGTGCCTTTCACCCTCTCTCCAGGTTTATAGGGTTTCCGGAAGCAAGCTATTATGGAAGTGGATGCCACTCCTCCTTCCAAGCTTGTTTTAATTGGGGAGCTCCACCCCACTTTCTGTCCGCATTGCGTAACCAGCCGTTAACGCATTTGATACATCAGTGTCACAGCGTTCAGCCTCACAGCAACCACAAGTGACTGCAGTATGGCAACTTGTACACCAGGGCTATACGACCTAGAGGAAGGTCTGAACAAAAACAATGAAAGACAGGCCCGAGGGCCGCGGATTAAAAGTCACCCACCTTTGGCTTGGTAGCATCGCTTTATGTCCACTGGGCCAGCTGATCTCTCTCTGTATGTTGATGTTATTGCTGTTAAGTGCCATGGTGTTGCAGGCAACTCATTCGCTGTACCCTAGAATGAGAAAATATATTTTGCATGATTGTTTACCATACAAATGTCTTTGAAAAGTCACTCCTTGTTAACAAAATTGTTTTTCACGTTTATTTTTCCAAAGCTTTCGAAGACTGAAAAGTTCAAAATCGTGAAACTGCTCAGGCAATAATTTTAGTGCAAGCTAATTAAAGATAATACTAACATATATCATGAAAGCCTTCCACTTTAGTTTACAAAATACTTTCCTGCACTTTACGGTGCTCAGTCATGTACAAGGTCAATGATAATAAAGCTAAATTAATTCCAGGTTTGTAGGCAATGGTCCATGTTGGTGAGAAGGGGTCTACAATTATTTTAACAATCATATATATTAAGATGCAAGGGGTGGCTTTTGGCTTTCGGCTTGGAGGAGGCCTCAGTGCAACTTTCTTCGGTCGTCCCGCATCTGGGTTTATCCAACACCAGCCACCTTCGCCATACTGCACAAGTTCGACCCCACCAAGATTAAAGTTGCGTACCTGAGGTGTACCGATGGGGAAGTCGGTGCCACTTCCACGCCGGGACCCAAGACTGCCTCCTGGGTCTGTCTCCAAAATAGGTTGGTGATGACATTGTCAAGGCCACTAGTGACTGGAAGGGACTAAGGAATACATTGAAACTGACCATTCAGAACAGACAGGCCCAGACTGAAGTGGTGCCTTCTGCCTCTGCCCTGATCATCAAAGCCCAAAAGGAACCACCCAGAGATGGAAAGAAGCAGAAAAATATTATGCACGGTGGAAATAGCACTTTTGATGAGATTGCTGGCATTGCCCAGCAGATGCGACTCTGGTCTTTAGCCAGAGAACTCTCTGGAATGATTAAAGAGATCCTGGGAACTGCCCAATCTGTGGGCTGCAATGTTGATGGCCCTCACCCTCATGACATCATAGAAGACATCAACAGTGGTGCTGTGAAATGCCCAGCTAGCTAAGGAACTACAGATGAAAGTATTTCAATAAAGGATCATTTGTTAAGAAAAAAAAAGGAGTTGCAAGGGATGGGTAAGGGAAGTTGTGGGAGTTGTAATGTGTGTGTGTGTGTGTGTGTGTGTGTGTGTGTGTGTGTACCTTACCCAAGTAATTGCAAAAAATGTGTTAAATTATCCATATCCATGCACTTGTTATGCATCAGAGAGTTGGACAATGACCAAGGAGGATAGAAGGAGAATTGATGCCTTTGAGCTGTGGTGCTGGAGAAGAGTATTGAGAATACCATGGACTGCTAGGAAAACAAACGGATTTGTCCTGGAAGGGGTTAAACCGGGTGGCTCCTTGGAGGCAAGGATTCTGAGGCTCCGTCTAACATACTTTGGACATGTTGTGAGGAGGGACTGGTCCTTGGAGAGGGACATCATGCTTGGGAGGGTGGAGGGACAGTGCAGGAGAGGAAGGCCCTCTTTGAGGTGGATTGATTCAGTGACTGGGATAGTTGGGATGGGAGTGTCAGAGACAGTGCGATTGGCACAGGACAGAGCGGAGTTTAGGGCTGTTGTACATAGGGTCACTATGAGTCTCAAGCGACTCGATGGCACATAACAACAACAACAACAACAACAACATATCCAAATAGCTTAGGAATATTTGAGAAAATGGTTTCCTTTTCTGCTAAAGTTTGTTCTCAAATGTCTTGACTTGATTTTCTACTCCAAGATTGTCTTAAAAGTTTGGTTACTAAGTACCTGACAATGGGTGTTTATAAATCAGATATAAGTACATATTTTTAAAAATTAAAAATAAGTACATTTTTGAAGCATTTAAGTAAGAACATTGAGTATACAGGATCTGAGATTGTTTGAGTTGGAAATAATACTTTCTTGGTATATGAATTTAATTTTATGTGATGAGAAATAAAACAGAAGAAAATTGTATATCCCTAAACTCTATTAGATTAGCCTTGCAACAGCATGTATTGTTTCTCCTGGCCTTCTCTTCATTGTGAGCCATCCTATTGTCACAAATAAACAAATGAAGAGGCATCAGTTAAAGTGTAAACTGATTTAGCGAAGCTGTAAATAGGCATTGGCACTGTCTATAAAACTTCATTGACATTAGAAGGATCTTACCATTCATCTAGTATTCATCTGGCTACCCAGGTGAAGTCTCAGCAGCTGCATGGTCGGACACTGTCAGAGAGATTTGAGGCTTGGAAGAAAGATTTCTCTCGTCACAAGGCCTAGCTCTGTTACAATTTATATGCACTGTTAAAAGTGACAGCAAAACCCCAAATTATATCAAATCTTATTACTAGTAACAAATTTGAGCAACCTGTTCCTTTAGAATATTCATTTATTCTGCCTAAAAGTAGTAAAATAGTAAATATCAGTAAATGTTTAATATACTGGGTATAGTAGATAACATTAGAGCAGAGCTGGGAAACACTGCATGGTTCAGGATCAGGGATCAGGGTGTGTGTCAGGGATGCACTTTTTCAATCTATATGCAGAACAGAACATTTGTGAGGATGGACTTTATGAGGAGGAATGTGGCATCAAGATTGGAGGGAGATTCATCAATCACCTGTGGTATGCAGATGACACAACCTTGCTTGCTGCAACTGAGGAGGACATGAGGGGTTTGCTGCAGGTCAAAGACTGTAGTCTTCAATATGGATTGAAGCTCAACATGAAGAAAACAAACTTTCTCACCACTAAGCCTATTGCTAGCTTTATTATAGATGGAGAAGAGATTGAGATTGTTAATAACTTCAGTTTGCTTGGTTCCACAATCAAAACTCTTCACACCAGCAGTCAGGATTTTTTTTAAATTAATTACATTGGAAAAGTCTGCTGTCAGGGACCTCTCCAGAGTACTGAAGAGCGCCGATGTCAATATGGAGACTAAGATTTGCCTGATTCAGGCAATGGTCGTTGCATTTACTTGCTATGCATCAGAGAAATGGACAATAACTAAGAATGATAGAAGGATCGATGCCTTTTAGTTATGGTGCTGGAGAAGAGTGTGGAACATACTGTGGACCAGCAGGAGAACAAATAGGTCTGTCCTTGAGAGGGTGAAACCAAGCTGCTCCCTGGAGGCAAGGATTCTGGAGCTCCACCTTACATACTTTGGACACATGTTGGTAAGAACCAGTCCTCGGAAAAGACCTGCTTGGAAGAGTGGAAGGACAGAGCAGGAGAGGATGACTCAAGAGGAGATGAATTGACTCAGTGACTGGAGAAATGGGATTAGATCTCTCTAATACAATGAGATTGGCTCAGGATAGGGCAGGGTTCAGAGCTGATGTAGACAGGGTTGCTATGAGTTGCAGGTGACTGAATGACATAACAACAACAGAGATAAAGTATGAAAAACTGGCATATGTCTCAGACAAAAGAACTCTCGTTTACAGCTAATTGATAGAATAGTAAGACACTAAGTTCCTATTTTTATTGTTGTTGTGTGCCATCAAGTTGGAACCAACCCACAGCTGATCCTTCAGCAGGCTTTCAGAGGCAGTGATTTTATGGGAGGAGATTGGTCATCTTATATGGGGCACCTAGTGGATTTGAACAGTGTGCCTTTGGGATTACATCAGAACTTCTTACCATGAATTCCAGCTTCTTACCACCAGAGCTCAAAATTCTTCTTGTTCCCTTTATTGAGGTAAAATTAACTGTGGCATGGAATCGATAGAGAGTTGTACTGCTCACCCCAAAGTGGCACCTCTCAGGTGGTTCCACTCCTGGGGAGAAAGTTTGGCGATCTCCTCCAATTTGATGTTCAGTCTCAGAAAATTCTTTCACGGGTCAACTATGAATTGGTTCCCACTCAAAAGTATTAATTTGTTGAGTTTTGACAGATTAGAGATTGAGGTACAAAGATTTACTAAGAAATTCTCAGTAACAAAAAGAATTTGAACCTAGATAGTTTGTTCAGAGGCCTACTTCTTAATTATTAACTCTATGCAGTGTTTTTATTCCTATTGAACAAGCAAAACAAAGAACAACCCAAAACATGAAACCCTTAATGAAGAATGTTGATGAATTCAGCATAAGCTACATCCCAACAAAAAGAAAGCAGAAATCCTCACAACTGGACCATGAAGCAACAATACGATAAACAAAGGAAAGAGTCAAGTTGTGAATCATTTCATTTTACCTGGCTCCACAATCAGCTTCTACAGAAGCAGCAGTTAACAAAAGTCAAAGGATGCAGTGTACTGTGCAAACCTGCTACAAAAGACCTCTTTAAAAAGTACTGATGAGCACGGGAATCATTGTGAGGACTAGGGAATTCCTGACAGAAATCATGGTATACTGAGCAATGACTAAAGAAAACTGAAGAAGAATTGATACCTTTGAATAGTGGTGATGGTGAAGAATGTGGAATATTCTTCATGAACTGCCAAAAATAACAATAAATCTGTCTTGGAGTCAATTCGGCCAGGTTACTCTTTAAAAGACCTCATCTCACATACTTTGGACATGCTTTCAAGCTGAACCAATGCCTGGCGAAGAACATCATGCTTGACAAGTAAAGGAGAAACCTCAACAGCATACACTGGCAGTAGCTGAAAGAACATGTTAAAACAAGGTGGAGGTTTTAAGAGCGTTCTGATGGATGGTGAAGAGATTGAGATTGTTAACAACTTTAATCTGCTTGGCTCCATGGTCAACACTTAGCATCGGTAGCCAGGAAATTAAAAAAAAAACGTATTGCAATGGGAAAGTCTTCTGTCAGGGATCTCTCCAGAGTACAGAAGAGCAACGGTGTCACTCTGGAGACTAAGATGCATCTGATACAGGCCATGGTCTTTGTAATCACTTGTTATGCATCAGAGAGTTGGACAATGACTAGGGAGGATAGAAGGAGAATTGATGTCTTTGAGTTGTGGTGCTGGAGAAGAGTATTGAATGTACCTTGGTCTGCCAAGAAAACAACCAGATTTAACCTAGAGAGGGTTAAACCAGGCTGCTTCTTGGAGGCAAGGATTCTGGGGCTTCATCTGACATACTTTGGACATGTTTTAAGGAGAGAGAGGTCATTGGAGAGGAACATCATTCTTGGGAGGGTGGAGGGATGGCACAAGAGGGGAAGACCCTCTATGAGGTGGATTGATTTAATGACTGGAGTAATCGGGATGGGTGTGTCAGAGGCAGTGCGATTGGCACAGGATAGAGCAGGGTTTAGGGCTGTTGTACATAGGGTTGCTATGGGTTGCAAGCGACTCAACAGCACATAACAACTACAACAACAACAACTGCTCTATTGTGCATAGTGTCTATGAGTTTGACTTAACTAGACAACAACTAACAACAATAGATTTTTGTGTTTTTTTTTCTTTCATAAAAATATTAATTTTCAAACAATACTGTATTGGAAGAATAGACTGCACCATGATATAATAACAAATAAATTTTCAAATCTCAGTGGTTTAACAGAAACACTGATAATTTCATTTGATTGGTCAGTGACATCCCTATATTAGTTCCCAAGGCTTCCATAACAAATACTAAAAAAAAAATTGATGGCTTAAGGCAACAGAGATTTATTCTTTCACAATCTGGAGACCAGAAGCTCAGAATTGAGGTAAAAAGTTTCCAGGTAAAGCTCTAGCATTATCTCTTTCAACGTCTGAAAGGCACAAGTAGGTTTTAGTTGAATAGTTTAGCAGCATAATTCCAATTACTGCCTTTGTTTTACCTGAGTGTCTTCCCCCTGTGCCGGTCTCTCTGTCACTTCTCAGGGTCTTCTAAGGACGCTATTTCAACTCTGAAAGAGCCCATTCTACTCTAGTATGACTTCTTATTAGCACTGACATTTCCTGGGGATCTTTGAGTTGCATTTCCTTATCTCCTGTGTATCATTGTGTCTATTCTGCTTTTGTTAGGTAGCTGAAAAAATAATTCAGAATTTTGATTGCCTGATCTTTGTGCAGTGATTTTGTAAAATTACTATGAAATATTAAACTATATATCATTTTAAATCTGATTTTATGCTCATTCTTTCTATGTAGGTGTTTTAAAATGCAGATTGCATTTTTGCCTAATTTTAAGATGTAGAACATAGGGTGTCCAATCAAGACTTTCACCAAATCTACTTACAAGGAAGATGTTGTATATTTTATATACTAGTTTCTACTTAAATACTAGGGAAATCTAGGGGTAAGAAGTTGTGCTGCAATCCCAAAGGCACAGTTTGAATCTACCAGCGGTTTCACAGAAGAAGGGTGAGAAATCTCCTCCTGTGTGATTTACCATCCTGGAAAATCCACTAGAGGGTCTGCTATGTGCTGGTTCCAACCTGATGGCACTCACCAGCAAACAACAACTACTAATTTCTTCTTGTTCTCCATCACGTGGACTGCAAATCATAGCTATCTTGTAAAGAATGGATCTAAACCTGTCCTGTTCTGTGCTATCCTCTCCATCTGTGACATACTGAAGTTCATTGCTATGGTCACTATGTCAGTCCATCTTGTTGAGGATCTTCCTGGTCCTCTGTAATTCAGCCTCGTACTTACTGCCACAACGTATGCTCTCTTCTCTACGTATACGTATGCAATTTGTAGTACCGTTAGTGTGATAAGGAGCCCTGGCAATGCAGTGGTTAATGTGCTTGGCTGCTAATTGAAGGTCAGAAATTCAAACCCACCAATCACTCCAGGAGGCAAAAGGCTCTAGGTTTTTCTACAGAAAAGAATATTGTTGTTTTGTACCATTGAGTCAGAACTGACCCATAGCTGCCCCTCTACGAGGTGTTCAGAGGCAGTAAGTAGCATGAGACGAAATTGCTCATCTTTCTTCCGTAGAGCAGATGAAGGATTTGAATCTTGCACATCAGGGAGCTGGGCTGGAAGGGCATGACTGGCAGCATCCAGATGCATTCTGAGGAGTCTGGAGGCTGAGAGTGGCTGCAGAGAGTGCATGTGGAGGATTGGAGCAACAGCAGCCAGACACATGCTAGGGAGACGACATGTGACTACACCTTGACTCATGCTGGGAATCAGGGCTGGGAGGCCCAGAGTACCATCTTCATGGAGGTCAACCAGATACCGGGAAGGAGCGATGAGGGCCTGATATTAGGGTTAGTTAGTGGCCTCCTTTAGGAACCCCTGGGGATAGGGTGAGTGTAGAGTGGGGTGGAGGGATTGGAGTGTGGTGCAGGGTAGACCAATGCCAAAGTTGTCTGTCAGATTTTCTTTTGGTGGATTTCTTTTGCTGCTCTTGCTAGTTTAGATACATAAATGTTTACTTGTTTGCCATCTGTTCTTTTGGATACAGTGCTTGTCTGTCAGGTGCTATACTAAAGGAGAGCTCCCAAATTAAGACAAACTAGGAAGAAGGATCTTCTACCCATTTCTGGAACGGCATGCCTTTAAAACCCTATGAAAAATAAAGCACGCTTGGACTGTTAGGTGTATATAGCACTGGAGGCTGAGACTTCATATTGGGAACCACAAAAACGAGTAGGAATAGTTGAAAGCAGTCAATGATAATTGAAACATGGAACATACAAAATATGAATGTAGGAAAATTAGACATTGTTAAAAAAGAAATGGAACACAGAAGCATTTGCATACTAGATAGTAACAAGCTGAGATGGATTGGCATGGGCCACTTTGAATCAACAGTCATGATGTGCTGCATCAGAAATAAAAAAAGTGAGAAAAAATGAGGTTGTATTCATAGTAAAAAGATCAGTTGTACATCCATTCGAAAGTACAATGTTGTTAATGTTGAAATGTGTCCAAGGAAGACCAGTTTATATCACTGTTATTCAAATATATGCACCCACAACGAGAGTCAAAGAGGAAGAAATAGACGATTTCTACCAACATTTACAGTCTGAAATGGATTGAACATGTGAACACGTAACAAAGATTCATCAATAATAACTGACTAGAATACAATAGTTTGGAACAAGGAAGGACTGTCGTTTTAAGGTGCCCTTAATTCAAATATGACTCATAGTGACCCTGTGAACAAAAGATCTGAACCCTGGCAGTGCAATCCCAGAGGCATGCGGTTTGAATCCACCAGATGCTCTGCTGGAGAAGGAGGGGCAATCTTTTCCTGTACCAGTCAGATCATATTTGACGGTACACACACACAAAGAAAAAAGATCTGAACCCCGTTCTATCCTGTGCCACCTTCACACTTCCTGAACGCAAGAGCCCATTGCAGCACTCACCGGGTCAATCCACCTGGTTGAGGGTCTTCCTCTCCTTCACCAATCTTCCACTCTTCCTGGTATCAATCATATCCCTCTCCAACGAAAAGCACCTCCTAGCAACATGTCCAAAGTGTGTGAGGTGAAGCCTCATCATTATTGCCTCCAAAGAGAACTCTAGCTGCACCCTCTCCAAGATATATCTCTTTGTTCTCTTGGCCATCCATGGGATGTTCAGTGTTCTCCAACACTACAGCTCAAAGGCATCAATCCTTTTTCAGTCATCCTTATTCATCATCCAGCTCTCAGATGCATAGCATCTAAAGGAAGACGATAATTATAATAGTGTAGTGGTAGAGCCCATATTGGAAGTCAGTTGAAATGAGGAAAAATAATAACAAATATGATTTAATAATTGGAAGAAGGAATAGTAGCCAGAAAATACAGCCTTGGTGACAGAAATGAGATTGGAGGTAGCATGATAAAATTTGTAGTCAACGATTTTTCATAGCCAATACCTTTTATAAAATACAAATGGTGCAATACACATGGACCTCACCTGATGGACTACACAAGAATCAGATTTACTACATCTGTGGAAGAAATCATTAGAAAAGCTCACAATCAGCTGTGAAAACTAGGCCGGGAGCTAGCTGACTGAGGAACAGACCATCAACTACTTAAATTCAAGTTCCTGTATGTACTTGTGTCACAGTGTTTATATTATCTTACCACATTTGTGTATTCTATAAATAAATATTTAAGCTCTCAAAACAGACACTCACTGTAATCAAATCAGCCCCAAAACACAGATATCATTTACCAGTTTCTAAGGTTATGAATTTTAATCAGAAGACAATGATCATGTTTCTTCTGTGAAGCCGTTGGTAGATGTGGACCACCTGAGCTGCTCAGCCTTTGATTAACAGTATGATACACTATGAACTCTGCGGTCACTGAAACTCTCAGCTCATCTGTCTCAGCTGTCGGGTCAGAACAACGCACGGATGACCCTTTAGGAGATTTTCAGAGAATGTAATTTACACTGAAGTAGATTGCCCACCCCCCACCCCCGCTCTCCCCAGGAGTAGCTGGTGGATTCAAAGCTCACCTTTGGGTTGGCAGCACAACTCCCTCCTGACTAGGCCACCAGAGCTGCTTCTGTTATTGTTAGGTGTCATCAAGTTTCTTATGACTCATAACAACCCTATGAACAACAGATCTGAATCTGGCCCTATCTTAACTCCTTCTAGCGCTGTTCAAGACCCAATACTCCAATATGAAAGTGCTATGCTACACACTCATCCACTGTCTTTGAGTGGATTTTAGCTTAAAACTACACTTTCTTGGGTCTCTGAAGCTTTAAACCTTAATGTGAGGAGTCTTTCTCCCATAGAGCCACGGGTCATTTGAAATCACTTGTTAATACTTCCGGTTCTATAAAATCAAAACCAAACCAAATCAATTACCTTAGACTTGATCCCAACTCAGAATAATGTGCAGTATTTTAGAGTAGAATATGCTCCATATTTTCAAAAAGCAAACCACCAAGCTTTTCTTCTTTGGTGCCTTTTAGTGAACTCCAATCACCAATGTGCCATTGAGTCTTAGATGACTCATAGTGACCCTGTGAACAGAAGACCTGAACACTTGTATAACTTTCATCGTTTCTTCAAGTTCATAGAGTTTCTGGAGGCAAGCTTTTTCAGAAGTGGATGCCAGTCCTGCTTCCAAGCTTGTTTTAATAGAGGAGCTCCACCAAATACTGTCCACCATGGGTAACCATTATCACAGGAGTTCTGGATAAAATCAAGTACAAAAGAGGCATGTAAGTAATTAAACACGACCATGCTAGTGTCAAAGATTTAGAAGGAATTGATTTATCCATGATGGTCAAAGTTCAAGATAAAGTGAAGGGTATCTGGTCTAGGATTCTACTGGCAATGAAGACATTAAAATAAAGAAGCAGAGAATAATGCTTATCAATGTAACACAGAGTGGTAAAGCTAAGAGAGTTGGTTGAAACAAGAAGTCTGTGTCTGTATTGAAGGAAAGCAATCTTAGAAAATCAGTGAGATTATTTTTGCCTCCAAGGCAATACTAAATTACTGAGACAGGGCCTATGAATTATATTTTCTTTGAAACTGTCTTCCTTAAATATGTGAACTGTAAAGAGCCTTTCCTTGTTAGAAATTCTTCTTCTTCCTTTTCACTGTACCTTTTTTCCTTCATGTTGCTCCAGCTTTACAGGCACTTGAATGTATCGCCTCTGCCTGGTAGAGCTAATTTTTCAATTTACATAAATAAATAACCTGCCAAAACTAATTACTTCTCTTCAAAATCTAAATACATTATTTCTCCTCTTTTTCCAGTCTGTCTTGGTTTAATTATTTTCACATCAGTTGTCATTTTAGAAGCCGGTTTAGACTAAAAAGGGATAATCGGATGTGTCTTACTGTTTTAATTTGCCTAATTAAGATTGCTGCTTTTGTCTGGCTTTCTGGAGCACACTCTTCAGCCTGTTTGTAGCTGCGGGGGGTTTGGGAGGCAGGGAAGAGCATGCAATCAAAGAGAAATTATTTCAATAACTATATACATTGATGTGTATGTATGTATATATAAAGCGATAATTATCTTTATTCTCCTTGCCTCTTCAATCTTGCTTTTTCTTCTCTTCAAGTGTGTTAGAAGGCAGACAAGGAAGGAAGGTAAAAATCTTCTTAGTGTATTATTCCAAAATAATGAATAGCTCCAAATATGGCATCTGAGGTTTCTGTAACTCCTCATGGTTTGAATGAAGAAAATTGTGAACACAAGTGCTTGATTGTTCCTGGAAAGCAGATGGTTAGCTGACTACCACATGATTCCTAAGATTTAATTGCTTGTTGTGAGGAAGGCTATATAGTCTGCACCTGGAAATTGTATAGGAGGAAAAAGCATGTGAGTAGTAGAGTGAATTGCCATTGCATTAAATATAGCTACTGGGTCTAAGGAGTATAGAAGGAGAATTGATGCCTTTGAGCTGTGGTGCTGGAGAAGAGTATTGAGGGTACCAAGGACTGCTAGGAAAACAAACAGATTCATCCTGGAAAGGGTTAAACTGGGCGGCTCCTTGGAGGCAAGGATTCTGAGGCTCTGTCTAACATACTTTGGACATGTTGTAAGGAGGGACTGGTCCTTGGAGAGGGACATCATGCTTGGTAGGGTGGAGGGGCAGCGCAGGAGGGGAAGACCCTCTATAAGGTGGACTGATTCAGTAACTGGGGTAATTGGGATGGGTGTATCGGAGATGGTGCGATTGGCACAGGACAGAGCAGAGTTTAGGGCTGTTGTACATAGGGTCGCTACGAGTCACAAGAGACTCAACGGCACATGACAACAACAACTGGGTCTTACCTGTTTAAATCTGTGTGCTTCAGGGTAGTAGCAGCTTGCATTTACGTACCTACATTGTTTTCCAAACTTGTCTCAGATATTTTTTTTCATACTAGGTTTATTTTATTTGTTTCAGTTCATGATAATAGAAAAGAAATTGATCATAGAGTTAGTATTACCGTTGATGCAACAAAATCAGGGTGGGTTTATTACTGTTATTATTAGGAGCTATCCCGTCAACTCTGATTCATAGCAACCATATTAACAATGGGTCTGAAGCCTGCCCTATCCCGTGCTAGTCTCCCCATCTCCGACGTACTCCAGCCAACTGTTAGAGTCACGATGTCAATACATGTCACTGATGTTTTTCTCCTCATCCTCTGACCCTCCATCTTTCCAGGCATCATGTCCTTTTCCAAGGACCGGCATCTCCTAGCATGTCCAAAGTATGAGAGATGAAGTTTCAGTAACCTTGACGCCAAAGAGCACGCTGGCTGCACCTTTCCCAAGACATTTTTGTTTGTCCTTTTGGCAGTCCAAAAATAATATTATTGACTCTACATTTTTAAGTTAATGATACTGTCTATCTATTGTGCAAATGATTAACGAGCTAAGTGATAACTAAATAGTTAGAGGTTCTGATCTACACAGATGTACCTCAAGGAAAAGGCCTCAAAATTTACTGAAAAATGAGTCACTGAAAATTGTCACATCTTACTCCCCAGGACAGTGTGGTGGGCACGACCAGAGTACCTTCATTTTTAAGTTGCTCTTGTTAGGTAGCATTGAGTTCTGTCATGCCTGGGAGGGTGGAGGGACAGTGCAAGAGAGGAAGACCCTCGGAGAGATGGATTGATTCAGTGGCTTGGTTAATGGGGGTAGGTGTGTTAAAGACAATTGACACAGGATAGAGCAGGGTTTAGGGTTACTGTACCTAGGGTCATTATAAGTCACAGGTGATTCGACAGCATATAACAACAACAATAGTGACCTTATGAACAACAGACATTAAACCTGTCCATTCTGTGTCATCCTCATCATCTCTGATATACTTGAGTTCATTGCAACAGTCACTGTGTCAATTCATCTCTTTAGGGTTCTCCTCTCTCTTTCACTGATCCTCTACCTTTCCAACCATAATGTCCCTTTCCAAAGAATAGCTTCTTCTAGCAACACATCCAAAATACGAGAGATGAAGTTTTGTCATCTTTGTCTTCAAAGAACAATCTGGCTACACTTTGTCTCAAGACATATCTGTTTCTTCCTGTGGAAGTCTACAAGATATTCAGTATTTTTCCCCACATTACAACATCAATCCATGAATTATTATTCTATCATTGTTATATCATATTGTTCTCTCATTGACTAGCTCATTTATACTTAAGTATATAAGCAATTTGCTTAATTATTATAAACATACTCCCACTCAGCTCTTGCTAGTCCATAACTACAGGTTGCAAAATGCTGGGCTGTGAAGTCTGTTAAGTCTGTTCCTGAAAAATAATGTGGGAGGGAGGAAGGAAGGGAGAAAGGGATGGAGAAAGGAAGGAGAGAAGGGAGGAAGGAAGACGAAAGGAAGGAAGATGAAGAAAGAAGAAAGAATCTTGACTTATATAGATGCACAATAAACATGTGGTACAATTATTTAAGTTATTATCATGAAGTAACCAGGAAGATATTACAACTGGCTCAAAGAAGTCAAAGAGAGATTTAAATGGAGAATAGTAATATAGGAATAAATTTAGAAATACAAAAACACTTTCATATTCACAAGGGAAAATGTCAGTCAATTGAACTGCACCAAGCAGAATTTATTTGCATTTGCATTTGTAGGCACAAAATTTTACTTGGCTGTCAGTCATCTAAGTGCCGTGATATGTGTGCTTAGTGTGAGTCATGTTGCACAGCTCAACTGAAGGTCAGCAGTTCAAATCTACAAGCCCTCTACAAGAGAGAAAGATGGACAATCTACTCCTGTTGTTGTTGTTGAGTTGTAGATGACTCATAGTAACCATATGAATGAAAGAGCTGAACACTTGTATAACCTTCATCGCTTCTCAAAGTTCATAGAGTTTCCAGAGGCAAGCTATTTTGGAAGTGTATGCCACTCCTGCTTCCAAGCTTGTTTTAATCTGGGAGCCCCACCAAACACTGTCCACCATGGGTAATCATTTTCGCTTTTGAAACATCTGTATCACAGTGTTTAGCATCATAGCAACCTCTGTACAGCAAACAGATAGACTAGTGCTATACCACTTAGAAGAATGTTTGACCAAAACCAATTAAAACCAGGCCTGAGGGCCACAGATTAAAATCACCCATCTTTGACGTGGTAGATATTTACAATCTCTTAAAACACCATGGAAGGGAGTTGAAGATGACTCAGTGGTGACCTGATAGCAAGGAGCTGCACTGCTTTTTGAAGGCACAGGGTTTAAATTCCAGTTGTTCTGTGGGAGAAAGATCTCCAACCTCCTCCCTTGCAACTTACTGCCTCTGAAAACCTGCTGCAGGGTCAGCTATGGATCAGTTCTTCCTCAAGGCTCTATAACAACAACGACAATGGCAATGGGTGGGATCAGTCATCTACAAATTTTAGAGTTGTAAAAAAGCTCAAGCTCAAAGGCAGAGAAAATGTAGAATTAGATTGTCCAGAAAGGTGTGCTTCTAAATAACACATAGATTTCCTACACTGAGCAAACTAGAATATAGACAGCCAAGGCTGGCCACATGCAGAGGTTAAGATGCTGTAACAGCAATGAGGTAACAGAGACTTCTGGCAGAAAACGTCTATCATTTTTATTATAATACTGATTAAAATGCTAAGCATGGTGGTCTAGCAGCTATATCATTAGAGATTAGAAGTAAGTCTATGAAGTAAATGATACAAAGTTTATATATGTATTTGTGAGGGGTACTCTTCCCAAAGGAAAAAGTTTAAGCACAGAGGTTGCTGGAAATCAGAGTTCTCAGTAAGATAATTAGAAGAGAAAGAAAAAAATAAAAATCCAACTTGGATTTCAAAGTAAGATATAACTAATTCAATTAGCAATTTTGAAGGACATTCTTGCAAGACTAAAGGAAGTCCGTTACAGTGATTAATGAATATTCATAATTTTTGTATATTCTATTAAAGTCTATTTTTTTTTACAATCACCAGGTCAGATAATCATTATAAACTATTCTGTGAATACAAAGAAAATAAGGTAGTTTATGAGGCATAATATTCAAGTTCATTGTTGCAGTCACTGTGTCCAACAATCTTGTTGACAGTATTCCTCTTTTTCATTGACTTTTCCCCACTTGATGTCTTTTTCCTCCTGACAACACCCACAAAATATGTGAGACAAGGTCTCACCATCCTCATCTCTAAGGGGTAATTCTTCCAAGGCATTAATGATATTATTCAATAATTTCCACACTCTGTTGGATCACCTTTCTTGGGATTGGGGACAGGTATAAATCAGCCAGGTAGCCATGCTCCAAATTTACTGCCATAATTTGGTGAGCCCATCCAGGTCTGCAACTGTGTAGGTGAAACATATCAATTGGTATTCCACTGATTCCTGGGACCTTCTCTTTGGCCAATGCATCCTGTGCAGCTATAACTTCAACCTTCATTACTACTGGCTCTTGTTCATATAATACTTCTTGAAATATTTCCGTGTCAGTCAATTCTTTTTGGTACTATAATTTTGTGTATTTCTGCCATCTTCTTTTGCTGCGTCCTGGACCATTCAAGATTTTGCCCGAGGTGTCTCTCAGTATTGCAACTTGAGGCTTGAATTAGTTTTTCAGTTCTTTCAGTTTAAGAAACATCATGGGAATTGGTTTTGTGTTATTGATGCTGTCGATGAGACAGTTCCCCTTTGTGAAGTTGGTAAGGTCAAATATGGCAGTCCTCACATGGGCCTTGCTCTTCTTACACCATCCATAGTACATAAAAAGTGTATTTGTTAATGAAGCTATTATTAAAATATGCACACCAACCCCTAATTCCAAAGATTAAGAAACTGAGTATTTCTACTCACTTTTGCATTCTGAAATTGATCAAACACACAATCAAGTTGCATTAGCAATAATAGACGGCTGGAATACAAAAGTTAGAAAGTTGGGTAGTTGGAAAATATGGCCTTGGTGATAGAAAAGCTAGCTGCTCAGAGATTATGTGATAGAATCTTATACAATCAGTGATTTATTCAGTTTTTAAAAAATATGAAGTAAGTATTCAGAAGAAAAAAAAAAAGTCGTCCCTGTATAGCATTATGCAAGTCTTTGTTTAACATGTCTCATGAGACAGAGAATGGCGAAGCTCAGAAAGCTGCTTTAATGTGAAAGTGCTGCTCTGTCTTAGGGATCTGACAGGGACCAAATTCTACTTTTCAGCTTCCTCAATCAACAAATAATATTATTTGGCCTCTCACTCGTGGGCACAGAACCAATTTTTCTGGAGAAGTGAGACAGAATCCTGGCCCTCTAACTCCTCTTAGTAAGAACAACAATGTAAATTATGGTTTACTTTGAAGGATATGCATTTAAAGGTAAAATATTTAAACAGCAGTAATTAGAACACATAGATAGATAGATAGATAGATAGATAGATAGATAGATAGATAGAAAATAGATAGTGATTATCAATTTTATTTCATATGACTGCCAGCAAAAATATTGGATAAATGACTGGATAATCAAGTCATCTGAAGCCCATTCCAGAAACTATGTATATTTGCTATTTAATTTGAGGTTTACAAGATTAAGTAATTTTTTAGTGCCAAAGCACAGCGCAGTAATTGGCTTTATTTATGAGACATTATTTTTTTATTACTCATAAGAGATAAGCAAATGTAAAGATTCCTCTTCTCTCAAATGCCTTTTTTATCTACTTTAGAGAGCAATGAGATGCCTTTGACCATCACTCCTCATCTCCTTCTCCCTCTGGAGTTACCTTCAGGGAGAACTTCTGGAAATTGCAGTCAGCTGGGCTAGAACAGTTCCAGCAAATTCTCCCCTTCTCTGGGGAGATTGGCAAAAGGAGAGTATGCATCTTCATGCACTTAAAGATGTAAATATTTCAGCGATTCTCTACTTTGCAAACATCACCTTAGTTAAAAAGCGGAAGCTCTTACATTTTATTGCACTCCATGGTTTTCAGTGAGAAGCATTATTTTTTAATTACCTCCATCTCCAGATTGTGTCTTACCTTCATAGTCTCCCACTTCAGAGAATCCCTCAGCATATAAATGTCTCAGAGGGGAGTCTCACCCACTCTACTCAGCATTGCATTTTTACATTCTCCTGCCAGAACCAAAGATTAGAATCAGGGAGGGGTTGAGTGTGGAAACTGTCAACATACAAATCAAGGTCAGAGGTTAAGGGGCTATATAGAACAGCCCCTGAGACAAGTTGTACGCCATACATCCTTCTTCAAATAATGCATTAAATAAACTTTTTCACCTAGCTACACAAGTCACCTTTGAGTCACATGTGAAACCATTTTTTTTTTTTGCTTACGCTTGTCTTTTACTTTAAATGGATTTTATTGTACTTGTCAAATTTGAAAATATATTGTTGTTGGTCAGCACTTTCATACCATGTGCAAAAAAAGTTTGTAAAATGAAATTGTAGCTGTTTGGGGGATGCTCAATAACCTAAATTTCTTACTGGCTTAGGAATCCAGGCTTTTGACCAGCCTTTCCTTTTTATCACAAATTGTGATTCCCACAATATAAGTACAATGACTGAGAATTGAAAGAATATTTTTAAAAAACTTTTTCAACTTTTATTTCTTAATCTTTTCTGATCTTCAAAAATATTAAAGGCTGTTGTTTTTGCTTTGTTTTGTCTTTAAGAGTAATTTTAGCAAGAAGCTGCAACTACAATCCCAGAGGTGCACGGTTCGAATCCACCAGATGCTCTGCTGGAGAAGGAGGGGCAATCTCCTCCTGTACCAGTCAGATCTGATTTGACGGTACACGCACACAAACATAATAAA
>NW_006399787.1:211591-218884 GCF_000299155.1 Elephantulus edwardii | reverse complement strand
TTTGACGGTACACGCACACAAACATAATAAAATAAAAAATAAAAAAAAATGTAAAAAAAAGTAGTTTTAATATTTTTAAGGTTTCATAACAGCATCAGTATGGATGGTGAAGAGATTGAGATGGTTAAGTTTTAGTTTGCTTGACTCCACAATCAACACAGGAAATCAAGAGACTAATTGCATTGGGAAAGTCAGCTGTTAGGGACCTCTCCAGAGTACTGAAGAGCAATGATGTCAGGCTGGAGACCATGGTGCACCTGATCCAGGCTATAGTCCTCTCAATTGCATGCTATGCTTCGAAGAGCTGGACAGTGACTAGGGATGATAGAAAGGGAATTGATGCCTTTGAGCAGTGGCACTGGAGAAGAGTGTTGAATATACCATGGACTGCTAGGAAAACAAATAAGTTTGTCCTGGAGAGGGTGAAGCTGGGCTGCTCAAGGATTCTGAAGCTTCGTCTGACATACTTTGGGCATGTTGCAAGGAGGGACTGGTCCTTGGAAAGGGACATCATGTTTGGGAGAGTGGAGGGACAGCGCAGGACAGGAAGACTCTCGATGAGTTGGATTGATTCTGTGATTGGGGTGGTGGGAGTGAGTGTGTCGAAGATGGTGAGGTTGGGACAGGATAGAGCAGAGTTTAGGGCTCTTGTACATAGGGTCGCTATGAATTGCAAGCGACTCGACAGCACATAACAACAATAACATCCTCAGTAATGCTAAAATAGTCTTTAAGAGACTATTGTCTCTGGTTTGAGACATGAATTCTACATATAACAATATGAGTTTTAGTAATAAATACATGTTCATAGTCACAAGCTTTGACATTACCAGTCTCTGGGGTTTGTTGATGTTTCTTAAAAGGTGGCTTAATCTTTACTATGCAATTAATTTAAGGTACATAGAATTCATTTTTTTATACATAGAAGCCTCTTTGAAGAATTTTTAAAGTAATCCAAGCAGATGATATGGAATATAAAACTATATATTTACTTACAAAAAGGGGAGGCTTACGTGATTACACAGTGGCATAGAGATAACATTTGGCTTCAGGAAGGTCTGGGTTCAATTTATTTTTGATGTTGTTGTTTGCTGTTATGTGCCATCAAGTTATTAGAGATTCATGGTGACACTATGTACAATAGCTCTGAGTTCTGCCCTGTCCTGAGCCAGACTCACTGAGTCTGGCACTCCTAGTATCATTGCCTCAATTACTGTGCCAATCCATCTCCTCCAGGGTTTTCCTCACCTGTGCTGTCTCTCCACCCTTCCAAATCTTTAAGAGAATGTCTTATGGATTTACACTAAGCATATTGTTCAAGCCTTCTTTACTCTCTGCAAGCACATTCCTGTTACTTGTATCATGTAAATTCTGGTACTGATACCACATTCTTTTTAGACTCTACATTCTCAAATTATTTGCTCAGCATACCAACCGAATAGGTCTGGAGAAAGGATACATAACTGACATATACTTTTCCTGATTTTAAACCATCCAGTATCCCCTTCTGTTCAAGTAACTGTTGTTAATAAGAACTTTTATATTACTTAAAATTTTTACTTTTACTTTTTAGCCAATGAGTAGATATTCAAATACTGTTCATTTATTTGAACATTAGGAGAGAAGATTGGTGCCTTCCTGGGTAAGGAGTCCTGCTGCCAACTCAAAGGCAGACAATTCAAATCCACTATCCCTATCTGCTTGCCTCTTGTAGCACTGATGTGGAAGAAAGATGGACAATGTCTTCCAGTGCTATTAAAACCCATTGGAGGATGAGCTATTACTCAGTTCTGACTCCATAGCAATAAAAAGAGAGGAAGTTAAAATTAAATGAACCAATAAATCAAGTAAGCGGTGTCTCTCTCTCTCTCTGTGTCTCTGTCTCTCTCTGTCTCTGTCTCTGCCTGCCTGTCTGTTTGTCTGTCATCTCTCTCTCCCTCCCTCCCTCCTCAAAGTTTTTCATGTACATGAAATATTTAGATTGTGGGTTATAGTGGTAGAGTCCAAAGTCAGGTACCTTGAACCTCTCTTTTTGGGTTCCCTTTCTAGTCCACACCACTGTGAATTCTAATTGGGATAAACCCATTATCCCTTCAGTGGCATTTTGTGGAAAGACTGAGTGTGTTTATATTATTACACTGATATAGCTTCTCAGACAAAAACATATTCAAGTCCCTGCAGTTTCAAAGAGAACAAAAACCTTCCCCCCCCCCCCCGCCATTCTACTTTTCCCTGCTGCTCACAGGCTTTTAAAAATAAGACAAAACCATTTTGTTGTTATCATTTCATGTCAGATAATGTTTCTATTATCTCATATTTTCTCCCTCTGTCTTTGGTCTACCTTTTCCAGGTCACTCTGATCCTGTAGAGTAATCTACAATGGGTGCTTTAACCGAACAGACTTCAAAAACAGAGCCCTCTGTATGATCTGAGCCATCCCTATCTGCTTGCTTCTGAAGCACTGATTCACCAGCTTTAGTTTCCTTTTCTGATATTATTAACAACCGGATGCTTTTCAAGTTGTAATTGCCTTTCTTTTGTGATGATTCTGCTGTGTTGAATTCCAGAGGAATAAAATGGGTGTATTTCTTATCCCTTTCACACCCGCATCTCATGACATGCCTTATGGCTATGTTTCCTGAGTTTTGTTTGAATGCTAGCTCCATGCTGCAAGTGAAGAGAGTGGACATTTGGATTGACCCAAAAGTCATCATCAATGATTTTCTTACCTATTAATTTAACAGCTACTGAGGGGCTGGCTGTGGCTATGACATTCTATTACTAGAGTCCCATTCATAAATTCCCCTCCACTCTTGCAAAGCCACCCACGTTCTCCTCCCTCCCAAGTCCTCATCCACCTGAAGTCCCATTACTCTCCTTCTTATTAGCCACACGCTGATGCTCTCAGTGTGTCCTGCCAAGTTTAATTATTATGCTCAGACTTTGACTCCGTGGCTTCAATACTCTCACCTGTTTTCCAGCTCCTTTCAACAATGTGGTGGGTTTTATCTTGTTTCTCTTCTTCTAGCTCTGCCTCAGACAAAAACATATTCATTTCTCCTTTTTCATGAAGAGGAATTACAGTTAAGAAAAATCAGATCAGATAAATGTCATCCTTTCCACCCCAAACCTGGCTCTTATGCATATTTATAGGAAATATATTTATGGCTATAATAAGGTCTTAGTCTTGGTGACTTTTAAATAGCTTTGAGATCTATAAAACACTAAAATGGCTTTTTTTCTTGACCTCTGAGCAAATGAAATATCATTACCTAAATACTAATGACTATATTACTGCTGACAGGACACAGACAGAAAGAACATAAATGCGCTTTGAACTAGTCATTCATACCTGGAAGACTGCACAATGCATAGCTTCTTTTTGAATCTGCTTACTGTGGCAAACACACATATTCATGGAAGAGAGGAGGGGGAAAAGAGGCTGTTCTCATTAGTACGTATAAATCTCAAAGAAGACGACCTGCATCACAAACTGACATACTCCCATGCTTACGATAGCATTATTTACCAAAATAAAAACAGGGAAACAACCAAGTTTCCATCAACAGATGAACACTTAAACTGTGGTAAATTCACACAAGGAAGTATTATGTATTGCTAAAAAGCCCCAAGAGCATGTGAAATAATGCACAACTTGGATGAAGAGAAAACAAATTATCCTGAGTGATGTAAGTCAGTCAGCCAGCCAGTCTCAAAAAGGACAACTATAGTGTAAAACTAACAAAATAAAAAGCTCTGGAAAGGTTTATACACAGACTCAATCTTTGAGATTTAACATGGGTAAGACTCGAGGGAAAAGGGAAGCAAAAAAGATTAATAAATAGGTAAATTGGGTGAAGGGAAAGGCAATGTATAGCAAAGTCTTGATTAGATATTATAATTAGTTACATTAATCAATTTCAACTAATGTCATAAACCAAAATATCTGTGATTGAAAATACAATATGGTTTGTAATTTTTTTTGTTTGAATTTTTTTAATAAAAGAAACAGAAGGGAGAAGATTAAAAGAAGATGCTCCCTTTCTGTGGTGAGCAGAATAATGACCCCTAAAACAGCCACATTTTAATACCTGGGTCTCCAAAATTTACAGGGCAAAAGAATTTCGTATATGTATATAAGGTAAGACTTTGAGAAGAATAGTTATCCTGTCTTGTCTGGCTGGACTGGCAATAATATCCTTGGTCCTGACGGGGTGATATTAATAAGTTCAGAATTTCCTATATATCAGTCATAAAACTGGCATCAGTTTTCTCCAACCTACAAAACTGGTTATTTTGTCTTAGAATTCTTAGTTTCCTATCTTGAGTCATGTTGTTGTTATTGTTATGTGCCATCGAGTCACTTGTGACTCATAGCGATCCTATGTACAACAGCCCTAAACTCGGCTCTCCTGTGCCAGTCTCACTGTCTCCAACACGCCTACGCCCATAGCCCCAGTCACTGAATCAAACCACCTCATAGAGGGTCTTCCTCTCCTGCGCTGTCCCTCCACCTTCCCAAGCATGATGTCCTTCTCCAAGGACAGGTCCCTCCTTGCGACATGTAAAAAGCATGTCAGACAAAGCCTCAGAATTCTTGCCTTCAAGGAACAACCTGATTTACCCCTTCCCAGGATGGGTAGGATGAATCTGTTCATTGTCTTAGCAGTCCATGGTATATTCAATAGTCTTCTCCCAGACCACAACTCAAAGGCATCAATTCTCCTTCTATCCTCCCTAGTCATTGTCCAGCTCTCTGATGCATAACAAGTGATTGCAAAGACCATGGCCTATATCAGACACTCTTTAGTCAAGTAAAGTAGTTTAATTTGTCTTTTTACCAGAAGAAGAAATGCATCTCCTAGATGAGTGGCTAACTCTTTGAGGCTGTTTTTCCAAGTCATATGTAAATTGAGACAATCTACCTATTTACCAGGAAAGGGAGTACTGAATTAACTCTTATCTTTCCAAAACCTGTTTTTCTCAGCTATATGTTAACTAGTTTATAGGTTGCCTGTTTACTGGTATCTGTGTGTGAATTTTTTTTTTTTTCTCAAATGTAAAAATTCTTTGATTTTACTAACCAAAGTGCACTGTTATGTGAGTTGATGTCTTACTCTGGTATAAAAGTCTAATGACCACTCCCAGACAAGGAAATAGTAGTCTTTGAGGCCAAAATGATATCCTAACAGGCATGTAATAAAGTACATATGGATATTGCAATCCATTTGTTTAATTGGCAATTGACTACGGAAAGAACCCCTTGAGTTCAGTAACAGTGCCATGACGTTTCTGAATCCAGCATGAACTTTAGACAGTTCCATGCGTACTAATGTGATCTTAGTGTGTGTCTGTTGGGTGCCATAAAGTGGGAACCAACCCATAGCTGACCCTTTGGGAGAGTTTTCACAGGGAGTTAATTGCAAGGGAGGAGATTGTCCACCCTTGTCTCATGGAGCAGAGGGTGGACTTGAACCACATGCCTTCAGGATTACAGCACAGTTTCTTGACAGTAGGCCACCAGGTCTCCCTTTTGTGTACTATTGTGATAGTACATGTGATATTAATGATATTGTTTGATAATTTCACATTCTGTTGGATCACCTTTCCCCCCTGCATAATGAAACATAAGCCTCTTTTGTTTATTTATTAGATTTTCATTCATTGATTGTTACACATTTTACCACCTTTCCCTCCTGTTCATTTTCCCCAACCCTAGTTCACTTTTAAAAAAATTTTCACTTGTTGTTGCACAATTATCTACCTCTCCCCGCCCCTAGTCCTCTTTGCAATGATATATCTCATATTCTGGGCTGTTGTTGTACATATAATCATATATTATGTGATTATATATTCCTTTTAGACAGTTTTTTCTTTATTCTAATCCAGTGGTCATTATCTATCCACTTAACCTATTCTCCTCCCAACCTCCATGTCAGACCTGCTTTATAACAGCTGTATAAGTGATGCTATGCAGTATTTGTCTTTTTGTGACCTTTTTGGAGAATGGAAACAAATACACATTTCTTCTAGTCAGTTGACTAAGCAGCTGTCCTCCAAATCCTGGCATAGCCAGGTGGGCACATCCAAGGCTGCATCTGTCATTAGAAATATGTCAACTGATATCCCATCAATTTCTGGGACCTTATTTTTTGCCAATATCTTCAGTGAGGCTTGGACTTCTTCCTTCCTTACCATTGACTCTTGACCATATAGTATTTCCTGAAATATTTCAGTGTTAACCAGCTCTTTTGGAAGAAAATGGGAACAAAGATGAAGGCGCTTCTCTCATAATTTGCTAGGGGAAGCTATTTCTTGGAGAAGGACATCAGGCTTGGAAAGATGGAGAGGACAGCAAAGGAGAGGAGGATTCTCAACCAGATGGATTGACATAATACCTGCAGCAGTAGGTTCTATCTTGTGTGTCACAGACTGTGAAGTTGACACAAGATAGGACAGGGTTTTCAGATCTATGAGTTAGACTTGACAACACTTAATCCTAATCATATCGGTGAGCAAAATGTAATCTAAAGGGAGCTTTTTCAGAAAGAAGGAGGCTGCGAGAATCAGGTGAGAGTGATTCTCTAGTAGGTGTTGTTATGTGCTGTCGAGTCAGAACGAACTCATGGCTAACCCTCTGGCAGGCTTTCAGAGACAGGAAATCTCACAGGAAGATATTGTTCATCTTCCTCTCATACAGCAGCTAGTGGATCCATGTGCACCTTTGGGTTGACAGTGCAACTCCTCACCACTAAGCCATTAGAGCTCCTGGCTTTAAAGACCAAGAAAGGGACCACAGTTGGAATCTAGAATCTGGAGCGTAGAAGGAAGCAGCCTTGCTTCCCCTTATTTTAACCACAGGGAGACATAAGCTGTGCTTTTGCCCTCCAGCACTGGGTAATAGCGTCCCTGTGTTATATTAAGGCATTAAACATGTAGTGTTTTGTTCCAGCAGCAATAGGAACCTAATACTGTCCAAAGATGCAGTTTTAATAAGTGATTTACTGGGACATTAGAATGCCCAGCTAAGTTCTGATAGAGGAAAACAGACTCAATTTTTGTTTCAATTCTACCTTCCAAAATAATGTTTATTTATTATCTAATAACAAACTGTGGCTGACTCTGAGAAGAATGAGAATCCCAGAACACTTGATCGTTCTAATGCGAAACTTATACTTGGACCAGGAGGCAGTCGTCAAAACAGAGCAAGGGAACACTGCATGGTTCAAAATTGGGAAGGGCGTATGCCAGGGATGCATCCTATCTCCATACCTTTTCAACCTATATGCAGAA